>NC_090646.1:291321473-291373973 GCF_040937935.1 Hyperolius riggenbachi | reverse complement strand
AGAGGTCCGGGGCCCCTGGCCATCGTGCGAACCAATCGTGTGTTTTTAAACGTTTTTTTTTCAGCTCTAGGACATGGCGGACAGGTGAGCGGTTAGGGAGGGACCCCTGTGGGAGGGATGCCTGCGCGGGGCGGTCCTGCTAGCGACGCAATCTTGCGATTTGCGTCCAACTGAAGCCTCCCACCTGAATGCTAATGGCTGCTAGATGTGGTATGGCAGGTAAAGGGTGTATGACAGTGCATCCTGATTGGCTGACGAGCACCTGCTGACGACTCAAATGTAGCTGCATGCATGTATTGCTGTGTTCTATTGCTTGTGTGTGTCGAATTTAGCATTCAGTATGGAGGCAGTGTTGGTGGGTTTTCTGGATGTGAGAGGTCCAGAGCCTGGGTGTGAGAGGTCCAGGCCCACCTGCACTCCCCTCCAGGTATCGCGCATTAGCCTTGGGGCCCCGGCCAGTGAGAGAGGTCCGGGGCCCCTGGCCATCGTGCGAACCAATCGTGTGTTTTTAATCACTTGAATGACTGCAGCTCATAGATGAGATCAGTAGAATATTGTGTTAAGGTGCGTACACACATGCGACTATAGTCGTTTGTAACGATCGTTCCCCGATCTTTACCAACGACGATCGTTACAAAAAACTAACCAACGACTATTAAGGCAAACGACGAACGAGGGAAATCGCTACAAAACAAAGTTCTGTCTTGGCGGATTTTTACCACCGACGATCGTTAGCAAAAGTGGTACATCGTTGGAAACGATCGTTCGTACCAGGCTGGACATGCGTATTTCACTTTTTCTCCAAGGAACTTTACAATTTTATGCGCAGGCGCATTAAGTGCTTTTACGTGGTGTAACGTTCGTTCTAACGATGTGATCGTTACACACTTTTTACAACTAACTTTACTTCGGTCGTTCTTTCGTCAATTAAAAGTTCGTTCGTCGTCCTCAACGAACGATCGTTGTCGCATGTGTGTACGTAGCATTAGCCATCAGTGAAAGCAAGAAGTTTTGAATCAGGATGATACCATTTAATGGCTAACTTAAAAGTATATATAAAAGAGTAAGCTTTCTGCCCCTGAGATCAGAGCAACTGTTTTTCAGCCATGTTACCTCTTCTCCACTGTAATCTGGTTAAAAAAAGGACTTGTAGCCCCCAGTCTCATGTCCCATTGAGTTGTAAGACTTTGCAACCCTCACTCGGATGGACGATACTGTATGAGTCCAGAGTGAGGGTTACTGATGGATGGATTAATAAATAAGCTGCTGTGTGACTACATTTGTACATACACCCCATAGGGTTTTGTTTTTTTAAATAAGCAGCACGTAAACTTCATTGTGACATTTGCTGGCAGACTTTTTCTTCCATCACTATTGTATTTATATTTCTGTTACGGGATATTAATCATATTTGATTAGTATTTTAATGGATTCCAGTGTTGTTTGTGAGCTTAATTATCCCTTCTCAGTGGATTAGAACATGAAGGTTTTGCCAGCACAACTGCTTAGCTCCTGTCATGCAAAGCACGGCAGGTCTTTCTGACTTGTGAGCTGTTTGAGTTTGGTAACTAAAACCTTGTAGAGCTACTGTAGCCACAGCAACGGTAACAAACAGATAATGTCCAATGGAACGTCAGCATGAAGTCTCAGACTGTCCACAATACACACTTTCTTCTTGCTATACATCATTCTCACTTCTGTATGGAGGAGGTATGACAGGGTAGGAAATATAAAACTTCGTTTGTACATGTAGCCTGGGGATAGTCTTTTACCTACAAATCAACCGCAAAGAGTTTATTTACTAATGCATAGACTGCAGTATTTTTTTTTGTTTATCTATGCACTTTTTTTCTACTATTTTCCTTTGTCAGTCCCATTATCCACCTGTACGTCTTTTTTGTTTTTGTTTTTTACCAGAGCGCACTAACATTAGGCAAAATAGTTTTTAAAGTCAGTTCTACTTTTTAATATACCTTTCATTTTTTGTATTTTCATCAGCTACTTGTGCTTTTTGCCTTTTGCTTCAATGAGACTAAGGGATTTGCGCTTGTTATCAGACTTAAACTGGTTTGACAAAAAATGCCAATATCATCAGGCGCTGAAGGACACGTTGGACTTGGTGTCGACACATCTATAAGATGGATTCCAGACGGTGGTGAAGATTATCCAGGCACAAGGACTAATGATTCATATCTTAAGAGGTAAGAAGTGCATTACTTTTTGTAATTTTATAACTGGGTATAATTCTAGCAATGGATCCTCAAACAATAGGAGTCTTTTTGTAAAGATCGCTATAAGGCTGGTCGCTAGAAAAGCGCTGTTATTTCAGAAAAAATAAGTGCCAATAAATAAAATGATTGCCATTTACTAATCTTATTTACTTACTTAAGTGCCAATATCAGCCTTAATATCCAGTCAAAATTCATGATTGCCATAAAGTGCCAATCAGTGTGACTGCCACTTTATAGATTGCCAAACAACCTTCAACACTTTGAGAGTGTAGAATGCTAAAGGGTGTTCATTTTAAACGCCCTATCCACCAGTTTGTCACAGTTTTAAAGGATACCTAAAGTGAGAGTGATATGGAGGCTTCCATAATTATGTCCTTTTAAGCAATACCAGTTGCCTGGCATCCTGCTGGTCTTCCATGCAGCAGTAGTATTTGAATCACACACCTCACACAAGCATGTAGCTAAACTTGTCAGAAACATTTAATCTGCATGCTTGTTTAGGGTCTACGGATAAAAGTATAAGGCTGCTTTCACAGTGGGGCGTTACAGGCGCACGTCAGTGCAGCCTGTAACGCACCCCACCGCACAGCAATGAAAAAATTAATGGGCTGTTCACAGTGCCCACGTTGCGTTACACAGTAACGCTGCACGTTAGTTTGAAGTGCAGCATACTGTGCGTTCTAGCGGCTTAAGCCGCGTTAGACTGTTTGCACATGCTCAGTATGTGTTTTTTTTATTTTGTGGGCGGAGAGGAGGCGGGGAGAGGCCACTACGTAGCCAGGCACACGGCTACTTTATATTCACTGCACTTGCAGTGTTTACTTCCAGGAGCGGCCGCTGATTGGCTGGCGGGACCACGTAATGCGGAGAGCTCCGCTCACGTGGTCTCCGCAGCGCATTCGACAGAGCAGGCGCACCAAGAGCTGCTTTTAACGCGGCTCTTGGTAACTTCCTGCTCCAACACCACCAGGCGTTGCGTTAGGGGCACGTTATGCGCCCCTAAACGCAACGTCCTGGTGGGAAAGTAGCCTAAAGCTTGGTACACACCTTCAATTTTGATTGGCCAATCACTGACCAATTTTACCACTGGTCAATCAAAATTGAAGGTGTGTACCTGCCTTTAGAAAAGGAAGATCAGCAGGAGTGTCAGGCACTTGCACTATATAAAAGGAAATAAATATGACAGCCTCCATCAGATGGACAGCGTTTGTAAACAGCAGTTATCAGATCTTGCCAGAGATTCTCGATTGGATTTAGATCTGGACTTTGATTGGGCCGTTCTAACACATGGATATGTTTTGTTTTAAACCATTCCATTGTTGCCCTGGCTTTATGTTTATGGTCATTGTCCTGCTGGAAGGTGAACCTCCGCCCCAGTCTCAGGTCTTTTGCAGACTCCAAGAGGTTTTCTTCCAAGAATGCCCTGTATTTGGCTCCGCGGAAGCGGGGTCACGCCCGCGAAACGTGTTGCATTTGTGAAGTTGAATAAATTATTTGTCAATTCTGTTTAATCGAGACTCAAGTGAGTTTTCTTTTTTTTTGTAAGAGGGAGGTGAGTCCACCTTAACATCCCCCTCTGCTTTTAAGCGGTTTTTAAAATGTTTTACTCTACTCTGGCGCCTCTGTATACCGAGTTTTTGCTGTATTTGGCTCCATCCATCTTCCCATCAACTCTGACCAGCTTCCCTGTCCCTGCTGAAGAGAAGCACCCCACATTTGACAGTGGGTATGGTGTTCAGAGTGATGTGCAGTGTTAGTTTTCCATTTTGGCCAAAAAGTTCAATTTTGGTCTCATCTGAGCAGAGCACCTTCTTCCACATGCTTGCTGTGTCCCCCACATGGCTTGTGGCAAACTGCAAACGGGACTTCTTATGCTTTTCTGTTAACATTGGCTTTCTTATTGCTACTCTTCCATAAAGGCCAACTTTGTACAGTGCACGACTAATAGTTGTCCTATGGACAGATTCCCCCACCTGAGCTGTAGATCTCTGCAGCTCATCCAGAGTCACCATGGGTCTCTTGTCTGATCAGCGCTCTCCTTGTTCGGCCTGTGAGTTTAGGTGGATGGCCTTGTCTTGGTAGGTTTACAGTTGTGCCATACTCCTTCCATTTCTGAATGATCGCTTGAACAGTGCTCCGTGGGATGTTCAAGGCTTCGGAAATCTTTTTGTAGCCTAAGCCTGCTGTAAATTTCTCAATAACTTTATCCTAACCTGTCTGGTGTGTTCTTTGGACTTCATGGTGTTGTTGCTCCAAATATTCTCTTAGACAACCTCTGAGGCTGTCACAGAGCAGCTGTATTTGTACTGACATTAGATTACACACAGGTGCACTCTATTTAGTCATTAGCACTCATCAGGCAATGTCTATGGGCAACTGACTGCACTCAGACCAAAGGGTGCTAAATAATTACACACACCCCACTTTGCAGTTATTTATTTGTAAAAAATGTTTGGAATGTACGTTCCACTTCTTACGTGTACATCACTTTGTATTGGTCTTTCACGTGGAATTCCAATAAAATTGATTGATGTGTGTGGCAGTAATATGACAAAATGTGGTAAAACTTCAAGGGGACCAAATACTTTTGCAAACCACTGTAAATAAATAGGGGCTGGTAATGCATTTTCACAATCTCTTGTGTAACGTGCATGTAAATATGTTTTGTACCTTAACAGGTATCTACTTCATCAGCATGCCGTGGGTGGAAACGTGAATCAAGAAGAAAGAGAAAATGTATGTTAAAGAGGAACTTAAACCAAGGATTGAACTTAATTCTCATCAGTAGCTGATACCCCCTTTCCCAGGAGAAATCTTTACTTTTTCCCGAATAGATCACCGGGGGAAGGGGGGGGTCTGTATGGCTGATATTGAGGTGAACCCCTCCCACAATATGATGTCATGACCAGGGTCCGGAAAGTTTGCTGTCTGTGAACCTTGTTCATTGTGGGAAATAAATAATGGTGGGAAGTAAGCAATGACTCCCTCTGTTCATAGAACTTTCTCTCAGTGACGAACATTAAGCACAGATCACCTGGCAGGACTAAAGATGTCACCACCAGTGCTAAATTTCAGTATTTAAATCAGTGAGAGGTGCTTCCATATGGGCAAAGGGGGCAGTTGCTCTGTTGGGGCCCCCAAGCGTCCCCCACCACCCCACCAAATTATGTGGCTGCTGGCAGCCAGAGGCCCCCCCCCCCCCTGCTCCCTCCTCCAACGTGCACTCCCCCATCCCCCCCCCTTCCCCGCAGCACCTCCAAGTTCCAGGCGTTGCATCTCCTGTCCTTCACTTCCTGCTTCTCCGTTCAGGCACTAGAGCGCTAACGGAGAAGCAGGAAGTGAAGGACAGAATCACTACAGGGGAGACAGACAGACCTGCATCACCTAGAACTTGAAGGAGGGAGAGAACTTTACAGTGTTAAGATGCCCACTAATAATACAATCTTGAATGTACAATCTTACCACTTATATTTAATATGAGAGATTACCTAAAGTATCCATTCAGAGTACATTTATCTTTACCCTTCTACTGCAAAGATTTGGTAAAATGGTACAATCAACATTGTATCATTAGTGGGAACACTTAGTGTACTTAACCTCCCTGGCAGTAATCCCGGGCTATGCTCGGGCTAGTCGCTGGGAGCTATATGCAGAGTATTGCATGCAGCTACATAGTTACATAGTTATTTGGGTTGAAAAAAGACATACGTCCATCGAGTTCAACCAGAAAATAAAGTACAACACCAGACTGCACCCTCTCTTATCCCTGTTGTTCCAGAGGAAGACATGGTCGAATTAGCCCCAAAAGGGAAAAAATTCCTTCCCGACTCCAGATGGCAATCAGATAAAATCCCTGGATCAACACCACTGGGCATTACCTAGTAATTATAGCCATGGATTTCTTTCAATACAAGGACAGCATCTAAGCCCCCTTTAATGCAAATATAGAATTTGCCATAACATGCAGTGGGAGCTTTTACTCACCTCCTGGGGGATCCAGACGTTGGTAGCTGTTTTTCTCCGTGTCCTCAGAGGCTCTGAATCACTCCGGTGAGATCACCATCATTGATCTCACCAAAGAGTTACAATGCCACCTGGAGGACGGAGGTAAAATTGCAGCGCTGGAGCCCAGGCAGGTGAGTGAGAGCAGGGGCTGCTGCTGGTGTTCTGGCAGCATGATTGTTTCCTGATTTTAGGGTCTGAAACTTTTAAAAAGACCCTAAATCTGGAAATAATCATACCGCCACGGGGGGTTAAAGGGAACCTAAAGTAAAATAAATGTGTCCAGTTTAACTTACCTAGGGCTTCTTTCAGCCCCTTGTAGTCCTCTTGCTCTCTCGTGGTCGTTCCATTTTGCCAATCACAACAGCATCACAATTAACATGTAAATCGCAGTGGTGTCTTTCCACTAGTGCGTTTTTGTTATTTTTTTACCCTAAATTGTAATGCCAGCCTGCGCGATATTTGGTACGTTTGCGCTCCTACACTTTGATTCAGCATATTAAACTTTTCCCACCAAGTTTTTTCTTTCTATTTTTGGAAATGGCAATCGCACCATACACCCAAATAATTATGGTGCAATCACAGCCAAATAGCGATAGTGGAAGGCCTGTAGGTGGCAATCTTTATCACCCCTGCGTGGTAACATTCTAGTCCGAACGTCTCAGCGACCATGCATCCTCCAGACCCCAAAATTGAAGAGTAAGGAGGGGACTCCCCATACCGCTTCCATTCAGAGCCCTAACCCTGATGGTTCCCAAGATAGGTTAGAGCATCTTATCTTGGGAACCAGAAGGAATATGGGTGCAATTCAGCATGGAAGTGGTTCAGGGGGGGGGGGGGGGGGGTCCCTTCCTTACCCTACAAATTTGGGGTAGGATGCATGGTGGCAGAGTTATTAAGATTTGAATGTGGCAGATCAGGGGTGATATACAGTAGATTGCCTCCTAAAGGCATGTCTCGTAGAGATATTTAGATTTGAGTGTAGCCAATCGGAGAGGTGCATTTAAGTTTAACCAATTCAAAAGAGGCATTGACACCACACTGGGACTTCCTCAATACCTGGGTGAGCATGGGCATGCTGGTGGGAGGGCAAATACAGTTCTGCCCTGTTTTTATCAGCATGAGATGGAGATATCCTGAACTGGTTACGTGGGGAGGAAAATCTCAGAAGCTAATTTGTAGGTATGAACCATGGAAAAGAAAGATTGGGGGGGGGGGGGGGGCTTTATATTTTAGGGGCAATAAATCAATTTGCTATACAATTTAGTTCACCTCCGTGTTAAGCATACTTAAGTATAAGTACACTTTAAGTGCATTGTAAATTCATCTAATTTTTTTGTTATTATTTTGCTTTTTGCGTTTAAAAACATATATTATAAATGTTTATTTTTTTTCTTTTAACAGAGGCATACTTACCTTGAAAAAACACAGAACAGTCAAAATAAAGGAGAATTAACAAAACAAAGATCAAATAGTAAGCACTACATTTTATACTTTATCACAGGGTATAAACATGTAAAAGTCCTTTAACCACTTCCTCAAAATGGATGTCTACAAATGTCCTATTTTTGCACTTTTGGGGCAAATAACAAAAAATAAATACTCATCTAATGGTAACTTTCCTTTCCATGGCATCCTATTGATTGGGTTAGCTCCTCCCCCTGACTGCTGAGGACAATTTAAAGTGAACCTAAAGTCAGTTAAAAAAATTAGATTAACTCACCTGGGGCTTCCCTCAGCCCCCTGCAGCCGATCAGTGCCCTCGCAGCCCCACTCCGATGGTCCAGGTCCCGCCGGCGAACACATCCGGTTTGGCCGTCACAGGCATGGGAACGCGAGTGATTGTTCGCGTTCCCAGCCTGTATATCGCCCCCTATGCTGCTATTGCGGCCTCCTGGTATTGCGGCATTGCGGCATCCTGGTATTGCTTATCCTATACTATAAAACCACTGTGTCGCTGCATCCAGCGTTTGTCCCTGTGTCCCTGTTATTTGGCTACTGCGCATGTGCGCAGTAATGGACACAGACAGCTGGATGGGACAAGGGAGCGAGGTGGGCGGGTGCGGGCGCGTGCATGCGCACTGGCGGCGCCAAAAAGAAAGACCTAGAGCCCGTTTTTAAATGGACTTGGGTCTACTAGTAAGGAAATAATATGGCAGACTCCTGTCCCTCTCACTTCAGTTGTCCTGTAACTATAAAGTTTCTCAACATATACATGGAATTGTATTAAGAGGTTTTGAATCTTTCTCCAACAAAGGATACAGCCAGGGCCGGCCCGCTCATGAGGCGGGGTGAAACTTTTGCCTCAGGCGGCACATTTCTAGGGGCGGCATCCGCCCGTCGGTGGGTGCGGGGAGCCGGCCGCCGAGCTGGAGGGGTAGCGGGCAGGACGGGGGTATTGGGCCTAGCGGCGGGGAGGGGGGTCGGACCCCCCCTCCCTCGCCTGGGTTCCCCGTCCTCTGCTCCCCTCTTAGATCAGAAGCGCTACTCGTAAGAGGCAGTGGGCGGGGAGGACTCACCTCTTCCTCGATCCAGCGTGCGCTCCACTGACGTCACTTCCTGCAACGCCGCCCACTGTATTGTAAGTGGACGGCGTTGCAGGAAGTGACGTCAGTGGAGCGCACACTGTATCGAGCGAGGAAGAGGTGAGTCCTCCCCGTGCACTGCCTCTTACGAGTAGCGCTTCTGATCTATTTAAGGCTGGAGGGGAGCCGCTAGGCCCAATACCCCGTCCTGCCCGCTACCCCTCCAGCTCGGCGGCGCCCCCCCCCACAGGGGAGGGGGGGGCGGGGGCGGCAGCAATAATTTTTTCAAAATTTGCCTCAGGCGGCAAAAAGTCTAGGTCGGCCCTGGATACAGCTTTGATAATGTATTGTTGTTTTTTATTTTTTCCTACTCTTATAGAACTAAATCTTTGATCTTGGACATCTATGGAAATGATGTAAAGGATTTTTGAAGATGCAGATAGAATTTAGCTGGTTTCTTTGGATTTTTCATTTTCTTACTCCCATTCAATTGCTTCTTTCACAGCAGCATTAAAAGGGGCAACTAGTGAAAAGTGAAAATTTATGCTGGAAGTGTGGTACTTTAGGAGAAAATAACGTTTTCTTTTTGGACTGGCCTGTCCTATATTAGACATGACAGTTTTGTTGCACATTGAGCTCCATATTGTACAGTGCTACTCTTGTGGATATCTTGTGAGCGCCCCATTGACTGTGCTGTAATCCTCCCCCCCTATTTTAAAATTCAATTATAATGTTTATATTAATGATGTGATTAATAAAATTTGAGATATACTGTATTTTACATATTCAGTTTCTTGCATTTCTAGGTATTATGTATTTAGTGGTATCTTACTTACTCCCTCTCTCAATTGTGTTTTTTTTAATTTATAGTTTATTTTACTGTGAGACAAATGTTGTACAATTGTTCACGTTAATGGGCCTTTAAACCGAATCACCTAATCACACTTCTGCTTATCTAAAATAAAAATAAAACATTTTCAGTTATATATAACTTTGGGAAAGTGAACAGAGCCGTGCAATTCACAGATACTTTTTAAGTTTATATAAAAAAAATTAATCTTTTTTTTTTAATTTGACATAGTTTTAATTTTTATTTGATATAGATATCACAGAACAGCACAGGAAAGACATCAATGAGCAACACAATAAACCCTCACATGTTTATTCAACAACACAGGAAGCAAAGGAAGCTTCTCTTACAACTCCACGCAACCAGCCTTTGGCTTCGACAACTCAGTCTGAGAAGAGTGCTTTAGCTTCATCAACTCAGTCCAAGAACCAACCATTGACTTCAACAAACCAACCCACGAATAACTCATTAGTTTCCACAGATGGAGTTTCTAAGAAGTCTAAAGTTTGTGTAATTTTGTAAATAATGCTGGGCACTAGAGATGGGCGATAAGATACAAATAAGTCTGTCTTTGCACAGAAGTTTTATGTAAATGATATGCACCTTAGAATTGGGCCCATCACATGTACTCCCAGTCAAATTTGATTGGCCCAGTTCGAAGCTGCATACAACTTGTGTTAAATTTGCATGTAAGTCAGAATCTGTGCATCTCATGGACCATCTCCTTTGGGCACAAGGAATCAATTCTAATGATTTAGGCTAGGGCCACACTAGCTCCGGGTGCGGGACGCATCCGCGGTCCGGGCTCCGATTTTCAAAACCCGGAATGCAAACGGATCCGTGCTGCCTTTTTTGCAGCACACGTTTTGGATCCGCTTGCGTGTTTTTTTTTTTTTTTTTTTGCTAGAGGGGGTAGCAGCCAGGACGGGGGGCTGCGGGCAAAGCGGCGGCCAGGGGGGTCACATCCCCCCCCCCCTTGCTCACCTGGGTGCCCCCCGTCCCCGCTCCCCCTCCAGCTCGCATATAATGTAATAATTTGTACCTAATGAAGTTCGGCGAGCCGGGCACTTCCGCCCACACCGCTCGCCGTCACTTCCTGCAATGTCGCCCTCTGTATTTCAGTGGGCGGCATCGCAGGAAGTGACGGCGAGCGGTGTGGGCGGAAGTGCCCGGCTCGCCGAACTTCCTTAGGTACAAATTATTACATTATATGCGAGCTGGAGGGGGAGCGGGGACGGGGGGCACCCAGGTGAGCAAGGGGGGGGGGATGTGACCCCCCCTGGCCGCCGCTTTGCCCGCAGCCCCCCGTCCTGGCTGCTACCCCCTCCAGCATGGCGGCCCCCTCCTTCACCATGGGACACTGGAAACTGATCCGTTTCCAGTGTCCCAAAATGTCAGTGAAGAGGGAGGCCCGTTTCCCCATTGATTTTCACTACCCGTACGTGTATACGGGTCCGTGAAAAATGCTGCAAGTCCGGACTCAGCGTTCCGGGTTTAAAAACGTATTCCGCGGATCGCACGCGGATACGTTTTTAACTTGAGTGTGTACTGTTCCTATTTTTAACATTGGTATCCGTGGCTACGTTTTTCGTCCGGGACAAAAAACGTAGCTACGGATACGTTTTTAAATCAAGTGTGAACTAGCCCTAAGTGACTTGATGGATTTTTCTTCAGTTAGTCTATAAACATGTGGGGAGAATTCTCAAGGCTACTGCAATATAAATAAAGGTGGCCATACACTGGTCGATTCGCCATCAGATTCGACCAAAAGATAGATCCCACTCTGATCCAATCTGATCAGAGAGGGATCATATGGCCACCTTACTGCAAACAGATTGTGAATCGATTTCAGCCTGAAACCGATCACAATCTGTGGAGCTGCCGCTGCTGCCGCCCTCCCCCCCCCCCCCCCCGCATACATTACCTGCTCCGGCCGGTGCGAGTCCCCCGGTCCACCGCTGTCTTCTTCTCCGCCTGGTCCCGGCATCTTCTCCGCATCGGCTCCCGGCTGGCATCTTCTTCCATCACCTTTTCCCCATCACACATCCGGCATCCGCGTATAACTTTCTGTCACTCCAGTGACAGCGGAAGTTCAAATAGAGCGCCCTCTATTTGTACCTCCGCTGTCACTGCAGTGACACATGAAGTTATGCCGGATGCCGTGATGCGGAAAAGATGCCAGCCGGGAGCTGGGAGGTGACAGCGGGGACTCGCGGAGCAGGTAATGGTCGTCGGGTATTCGAACGCCGCTATCAACGCACTCCCGACCCGCCGGCGATCCAGAAAAATCTTCCTCACGGATGGATCGACGGGAGTCGACGGGAACGATGGATTTCGGATGGAAATCCATCGTTCTGTCAGCGGTGTGCGCGGCGATTTCATGGCTGTTTCGATCACTGTGATCGAAACGGCCGTATTTCGACGGGAAAATCGTTAGGTGTATGGGCCCCTTAAATAGAAAGCAAAGGCAGAGAGCAGCTGCTAGAAGCAGCCAGTCAGAATGATTGCTTCCTTTAACATCTGAAATTTGATTGGTTATTTTGTGAAGCTGTGCTTCTTTTTCTCTTCAATAAGCTCTGTGTAAAAAAATCTCTATACCTGAAGAAAATCTAAATGGATTGGCATCAATCTATAGCCTCATCTACACGCGTAGATGAGGCTCCGATCCGGCGGCTCGATTAGCCGCCGGATCGCCTCTTCCGCGTCCCCGTGCGTACTCGCCGCGTCCCCACTTGCCCGCGCGTGCGCCGGATTCGATACCCGCCCGTCCCCGCGCCGCGCATCTTCCGCTCGATTCCCTGCCATTGTCCCCTCGCGGGGAACGAGCAGGGAATCAGCGGCTCGATTGATAAGTAACATCGGAGCCTCATCTACGCGTGTAGATGAGGCTTAAAAAGGTCAGTAAATGTGAATCATAGCCTGAAAGTGTCATAGTGGTAATCACTAAGTCCCGGTTTACATCGCATTTCTGAGCCAAATGGATCCGGTAAGCGGATCCGGTCTCCGCTTAACCGGATCCGGATGGCTCTGTGCACACTGCAGAATGGAAGTGAAAACGGATCTGATCAATGATTGATCGGATCAGTTTTCACTCAATTTTTGCCGCAAATGCATACCTAATGTTCTGTAGTATCCGGAGGTAAAGGCTTCCTCTTCTTACGCTGTGACTACACAGCGCGTCATGTGACTAGTCTCATGACGTGTCATGTAGTCACATGACGCGGAAGAAGACGGAAGCCTCTATCGCCGGCTGCTACAGAACATTAGGTATGTATTTTACCCTCCTTCACCCACCCGCCCAGCTGCTGCACCCTCCCTCACCCTCCCGTCGCTCAGGTTCGCTTCGACACATGCCCTCATGCCCAGTGGAATGGTCCGTTTCACTAGTGTGAAGAAACATTCTGTTTTCCATTGCCCCAAAGCTGCAGCATTTTTTGTCCAGATCTGTTCCGCTGGGCAGAACGGTCCGGAAAATTAGAGCCTGCAGCAATTTTTAGATCCAGGGGCCGGAACGTACGGAACGTATCTGTACCAACGGACGCATGTGAATTCCATTTGTACAGTATACGTTTCGGTTACGTTCCGCAAAAAAAAGGTAATGTGAACCCGGGCCTAAGCATTGAAAAGCACAGATCTCTTTCTGTCCAACAGCTTTTACTTTTTCATTAGAAAACTTAATTTTGGAGCTACCCTTTGTGAAAAATAGCATCTAACATTATATAAAAGGTTTCTCAGCAAAATTACTATTCAATATCTCATAATGTGTACAATTATTATTTGACAGTGTTTTAACAGTGTTTTAACATATGTAACTATTATATATTTGCTTTTTTATGTTTTTTTTTTAATTAGCATTGGCCAGACCCCCATCCCCAAACCTCTGAACGTAAAGAGGAACTTTAATGAATAAAAATAATTTTTACAATGTATGAATTATTTAGTCAATCTTACCTCACCATAATTTACATTCTTAACTACTTCAGGGTCCATGACGTGAGTCTCATGTCTGCATCTTCCACTCTAAAGGTGGCCACACACGATACAATAAAATGATCCGATTTTACGGCAATTTGATAAAAAGATCGGATCGCCCGAAAAAATCGAAAGCTTTTTTTAATTCGACTGAAAAATCCGATCAGATTTCCAGCTTTCTTCGATTTTTACCGATCCGGAATGCCAGATATTGTTCTTCAATCTCTCTAAAGATTGTATGGTGTGTGTTAGATTGTCAATTTATTAATATACACATCCTAGCAATTTTGTCAGAGTTTCCAATCATTTTTATCATAATTGGGAAAAAATTGAACATACGTGTGTGGTACATTGGTCATATTTTTAAAAATGTTACAATCAGTCAGAAAAAATGATTGCAATTTTTAAATTGAACAGATCTTTAAAAAATTGTATGGTGTGTGGCCACCTTTAAGGTGACCACTAACGGTCCAATCTTTTTAATTCAATCTTACCATTTCCAATTTTTCCCCAATTATGATAAAAATAACTGGAAACTGAGAAAATTGCTAGGGTGTGTATATTAATAAATTGACAATCTAACACAAACCATACAATCTTTAGAAAAATTGAAGAAATTCTCCAGCATTCCGGATCGATAAAAATAGAAAAAAAAGGGAAATCCGATCAGATTTTTCAGTCGAATAAGAAAAAAGCTTTCGATTTTTTTCAGGATATCTGATCATATTTATTGAATTGACGTAAAATCGGATCATTTTATTGTATCATGTGTGGCCACCTTAAAGAGACTCCGTAACAAAAATTGCATCCTGTTTTTTATCATCCTACAAGTTCCAAAAGCTATTCTAATGTGTTCTGGCTTACTGCAGCACTTTCTACTATCACAGTCTCTGTAATAAATCAATGTATCTTTCCCCTGTCAGACTTATCGGCCTGTGTCTGGAAGGCTGCCAAGTTCTTCAGTGTTGTGGTTCTGCTATGAACTCCCCCTTCCTGGCCCCTCTATGCACACTGCCTGTGTATTATTTAGATTAGGGCAGCTTCTCTCTTCTCTCTTATCTTTTACAAGCTGGATAAATCGTCCTCTGAGCTGGCTGGGCTTTCACATACTGAGGAATTAGACAAGGGCAGAGCTGTTTGCAGGAAGAAACGAGCAGCCTGAAACTTCAGTGCATGAGAACTGCAGGGGGAAAGAAACACACAAATGATCTCTTGAGATTCAAAAGGAAGGGTGTATACAGCCTGCTTGTGAATGGATGTATTTTCTATGTGTGGACATACTGTACATCAGCCTACTTCCTGTTTTGGTGGCCATTTTGTTTGTTTATAAACAAACTTTTAAAAACTGTTTTTAACCACTTTTAATGCGGCGAGGAGCGGTGAAATTGTGACAGAGGGTAATAGGAGATGTCCCCTAACGCACTGGTATGTTTACTTTTGTGCGATTTTAAAAATACAGATTCTCTTTAAGATTCCTGGATGTGAGACTCCTGTCCAGCACTAAAAGCTGCCGCCGTGATCATTCGCGTACACACGTGCTCCTGCCACTTGTGCATGAGCCTGCACCCACCCAATAGTGCTATAGATAGCAGCAATCAGTCATAACGTTAAAAAAAAAATAAGTTTAAAAAGGTTTCTTTTTTAAGTTAAAGTGACCGTGTCACATTTGAAAATAAAGTGTTTTTTTTCCTATAGTGAATTGTTCATTTCTACCTAACTAATAAACCCTTTGTGTCATCTATAATTGGCCTTAAAGGGAACCTAAACTGAGAGGGATAAGGATGTTTCCTTTTAAACAATACCAGTTGCCTGGCTGTCCTGCTTATTTCTGTGGCTGAAACACACACCTGAAAGATTTGTGGACACCTGTAAGGACTGCTGCCCACAGTGATCAGATGCGATCACTAGGGTGACAGGTCGGGAACCCAATACTGTATAGATGCATTGCTATGCTGTTGCCTAGCAATGCATCTATACAGCACTGGGGTCTCCAAACTGTGCACCCTAGCAATCCCAAGCAATTGCTACCGATGCACAGGATGGCAATAATAGTACGTTACATGCCCAATAAGTAATGAAATATTGCACATATGGTGTTGTTTTAACCAGAACAAGCCAAATAATATATGTTGAGATGTTTTCAAATTGTGGCACTTGTTATGTGAAAATTAGGAAGGTTGAAACATGAAAACATGAAAAAAAAGTTTTGCGTTTAAGCCTACTTTTCATTGATAAAATGCATGTAAAGTTAAACAATTCATGGAAAAATATTACCAAAAGAAAAATACAATATATGTATCACTTTGATAGCGTAAGTAATAAAATGTTATTGCCTTATCAATAGTGACTCAGCCGAAATGCTAAAATTGTCAGGAAATCTCAAGGGGTAAAATCCCAGTAATGCAAAGTGTTTCAATTTATCAGTGATGCCAGCAGCTTTACTGCTGACATGGTGCATCACTGTGGAATGTTCTTTTTTTCCTTTGTGAAGTGAGAAGACACATCATATGATCTGCTAGAGTGCTCTGGGAGAGTAGGCTGCATGCAATTATTATTTATTGGATTTATACAGTGCCAACATATTATGCAGCGTGGTACAATAAATAAGGTTACAGACAATGATAATAGGAGTGATAGACAACTCAATACAGCCAATAACCAATAAGATACACAATTCCAGATCATGCACTGAGGCAGTAGTCCTAATAATTCAAGTTCATGTTATTTCTGTGAGCAGGATTCATAATCAATCAAGTATGATACACAAGGAGAAAGGGCCCTGCCAAAGGCTTACAATCGAAAGGGTAGTGGCACAATAGGAGGAGGGGCTGCATCGAGAGATTCTTGGAAGAAAGAGTTAGGGCAGTGGTAAGGTGGACTTCTCGGCCTTCTTGAAGGGGTGAGTTTTGAAGGCTTGTTTAAAGGTGCTGAAAGAGGGAGCAAGCCTGATGAACAGTGGGAGAGAGCTCCGCAGGATAGGAGTGGCTCTAGTGAAGTTCTGAAGTCGTGCATGGGAGTGCGAGATGTGTTGGGTGGTTAGAAGATTGTTGGAGGAGCGGAGTGGGCAGCCAGGTGTGTATCTGCTGAACAGGTCAGAGATGTAGGTTGGACAAGATTTGTGTATAAATTTGTAGGCCAGACATAGGATTTTAAAGCTGATTCTGAAGCAGATCAGGAGCCATTGGAGGGATTTACATAAGGGAGCTGTGGAGATGGAGCGGTGGGAGGGGTAGATAAGTCTAACTGCTGCTTTCATAATGGATTGTAGGGGGGTGAAGTGGTTCAGATGGAGGGCTGACAGGCAGAGCCGGGACAAGGTCCTCCAGCACCCAAGGCTGAGACACCAAAGTGCGCCCCCCATCCCTCCCACCCCAGCCATCACACACTGATTCCTATTAGACTAATGCTGGGTACACACTATGAGATTTTATGGTCGATTTACTGTCAGATCGATTATTTCCAACATGTCCGATTTGCTTTCTGATCGATTTCCGAGCATTTTCCAATCGATTTCCTATTAAAGTTAACGGAAATCTATCAGAAAGCAAATCAGCAATGTTGGAAATAATAGATCTGACAGTAAATCGACCATTAAATCTCATAGTCTGTACCCAGCATAAGAGGTGCTCCAGGGCCCCCAACCCCCCACCCACGCCTTAATCTCTAGTTATCTGGCTAGCAGTCACTGCCAACTATCCTCTTTCTTTATTTCTTTCTGCTTCAAACACAATGGCCTCGATTCATAAACGATTACCGCATGCGTTATTGCCAAAGCGATAAATTACCTCATGGTATGTTGTTGATAGTGGATTCATAAAATTTTACGTCTGTTTTTACGCCTGTTTTACTGCATGCAGTAATAGTGCGGTAAAAGTGCGGTAATGAAAATGTTGTTTGTGTCGGTAAACTAAATGAAGTGAATTCATGAAAAAAAAAAGGGTGATAAATTACGTGTTGTTATTGCCAACAAAGACCTGGCTAGTTTGTTCTACTCAGTAGCATTTTAGGTGACAAATGGAGCCCTTTCAACTTAATGTTATGGAATTTTTAAGGATACAGAAGAGGAAGGGTGGGTATATATATATATATATATATATAATAATTTATAATAAATAAGTCACGTGTGTCTAAAACTGCCCACTTCTACCCAGCATGCACCTTGTCATTAGGAAGTCAGCGGCAAACTACCGCACTCAGCAAATTATACGGACAGCTTTACCGACTGCTATCGCAATCATCTCGCACTCTGAATTTTTTTTATGAATACACCTCATTAACCAAAACCCTCATCTACCGCTAGTGGTAATTTCCCGCCCTACTCTGAACTACCGCACTCACTTTTATGAATCGAGGCCAATAGGGGAATGAAAGCTGAGTGAGTTGTGCGCCCCCTCCTACACTGCGCCCTGAGGCCGGAGCCTCTCTTGCCTCTGCCTTGGCCCGGCCCTGCTGACAGGAGGGTTTTGCAGTAGTCCAGGCGGAAGATAATGAGGACATGGATGAGGATTTTGGCAGTGTCCGGGATCAGGAAGGGGCAGATATTGGAGATGATGCATAAATGCAAATCGTAGGCCATATTAATGGTTTGGATGTGGGGTTGAAGGAGAGGGCTGAGTCCAGGGTGAAACCCAAGCAGCGGACCTGTGCGGTTGGGCAGATGATTATATCAGTGACAGTGACATAGATGTCCAGTGGGTGTGGGATTGCACAGGGTGGGAAAATTAGGAGTTCTGTTTTATCCAGGTTTAACTTCAGGAATCTGGCTGAGATAGGATAAGATGGTTGCATTATTTCATAGTCTGAACTAAATGTTAGAGGGAGGATGGGGTTACAGACCAAAGTAGAGAAAAATATAGATCTAAAAATAATTTTTAACATAATTTATTATGCATTACTATATGTCATTATGATTTCTCTTTAATTTTGATGTTCCTTTTTAAAAAGTCCTCTGATAATTGTTAACTATTTGGCCTCTGCCATTTCCCCCTAACATTTGTATATTCACAATTTTATAATAAAACACAGGCTTTAACACCCCCTCCCTTCAAAGACCGGGCCATTTTCTGTAAAATAGACCACTACAGCTTTAAAAGAGTTATCAGGCTTCTAGATGTAAAAGAAGGGCTACTTACCCGGGGCTTTGTCCAGCCCCAAGCTCCCAGCATGTCCCTTGCCGCAGCTCAGTACGCAGCCGTTCACCTCCTCTGCTTCCCGGTCCGCGGTGATGATGTCAGGTCGACGCAGTAGTTCTGCGCCTTCGCAGTACGCTCCGGTCCAAGTGGCGGTGATTGACAGTGCCAATTGCGCAGGCGCAGAACAGGCCGACCTCCAGGTCGGCCTGACATCATCACCGTGGACCGGGAGGCAGAGGAGGTGAACGGCTGCGTGCAGAGCTGCGGCGAGGGACATGCTGGGAGCTTGCGGCTGGACGAAGCCCCGGGGAAGTAGCCCTTATTGTACATTTAGAAGCCTGATAACTCCTTTAAGGCCAAGCTGCAGGGCCGCACAACACAGTACATAAGTGATCCCCCCCCCTTTTCTTCCCACCAACAGAGCTTCCTGTTGGTGGGGTCTGAATCCCCCCTCCCCTCCTGTTTATTTGTTTTTTTTGTAAGTATTAATGCGTGTTTTTTTTAATTAAATTTCCCTATTTCTTTCCTTATTTCTTTTCACTAACTCGCTCCCTTCAGCCAGCCAATCACAGCGATCGGCTGTCATAGGCTTCAACCTATGAAAGCCGATCGCTCTCTTGTGTTACAGGGGGACAGCTTTGTCACACAGCTGTCCCCAGTATAGCGCTGCTGTAGATCGCAGCACTGTGCATGCTAATTAGACGGCGGTTTCGCCGTCTAACAGTCTCTGAGCGACGATCGCCACTGGGAGACTGAAGGCGAAGCGAGCGACGATCGCCCCTGGGAGACTGAAGGCAAAGCGGAGCTCCACCTACCAAGCAGGAGATGCGCACGGAGTGTGCGATCTCCTGCAGAACGAAGCCCCAGGACTTTATGCCGATCGGCGTTAGGTGGTCCTGGGGCTGCCGCCGTGGCCACGCCCATCGGCGTGACGTGGTTGGCAAGAAGTTAATACGTGAATTTGTCTTCATTGAGGTAAGCCACCTCACTTTTTCCATTTTATATGTTTTTATCATTTTATCTTCTCTGGGCGCCTCTTTCCCCTTCATCCTTTTTATTCAGTGAATTATGAAACATCTCCTAACAAGAGGTGGATGTGAGAGACTGCCTGTTATTGTTAAATGATTGATCAATCTCAGGTGTGTGGTCAAATCACAGTGGGCCCAATCCAAAAAACTTTTCTCCTATGTTTTCTCCTAGGAGATATTTTCACATCTTCTCAATAAAATACCTTTTAAAGAGAACCCGAAGTGTAAATAACTACTAAAATCACATACTAAGCCTCTGGGTTCTAATAAGGCTTTACTGACTGTCCTCTGGTCCCCCATTAGCAAGCATTGGCCCTTCAGCTGATTGGGGTCATGCTCCTCTTCTGGCATAAGCACGGCTTAGCCTGCAAAGTAGCACAGAGCTGCTCATGCATGAGTGGCTCCGGCTTACAGTATCTGAAATGCGTGCAGGTGCTGACGTCCGCTCACATGTGCAGTACGGCCAATACGATCACCTTTCTTGACTCTTCCTGGGCTGCCTGCGTCAGAAATCAAGTCATCATCCCGTCACCATCGCGTGATGACACCTGATGTCCTGTAGCTGTACTGCAGGCTGTAGTATGTATATCCCATATGGAAACAAAATGTCTAGGAATAAAAAAAGGCCTCTATGGATGAATAGAAAGGTTAGGGATAAAATGAAGAGGAAAAGGAATGCCTATAAGGTCCTAAAACAGGAGGGGACCGAGGCTGCACTAAGCAATTATAAGGAGTGCAATAAAATTGTAAAAAAGAAATTAGGCTGGCAAAGATCGAAGCTGAAAATCAAATCGCTAGGGATATCAAATCTAACCCAAAAAAGTTTTACAAGTACATCAACTCTAAAAAAAAACTAAAAAGGTTGACTGTATAGGACTCCTAAAGGATGAGGGTGGGAACTCAATGGTGGATGACCAAGGTAAGGCAGAGTTATTAAATGCTTTCTTTGCGTCTATCTTCACAAAGGAAACAGCACTGTTGCAAACTACAGAGGCGGAAGAGTCTCAATCTTCTAACTGTAATATTAAATACTTAACGCAGGAAGAAGTGAAGGCAAGACTAAATAAATTAAAAATAGACAAGGCACCTGGCCCGGATGGCATGCATCCTCGGGTCCTAAGGGAATTAAGTTCAGTTATAGCTAAACCCCTTTATCTTATCTTTTGTGACTCTCTTGCAACTGGCAGAGTCCCAGTGGATTGGCGTACAGCCCAAGTTTTCCCATTATTTAAGAAGGGCAAAAAATCAGATCCAAGAAATTATAGACCTGTAAGCTTAACATCAGTTGTATGCAAACTATTTGAGGGGTTACTAAGAGATACTATACATGACTTCATAGTAGAAAATAATCTTATTTCTCAGCATCAACATGGGTTTACTAAAGACAGGTCCTGTTTGACTAACATGCTCAGCTTTTATGAGGTAGTGAATGCTAATATGGATATTGGGAATGCTGTAGATGTGATATACTTGGACTTTGCAAAGGCCTTCGACACTGTTCCCCACAGAAGTCTAGTGCAAAAGTTGAGGATGCAAGGACCGGGGAAGAGTCTGTGTGCATGGATAGAGAACTGGCTAATGGACAGAAAACAAAGAGTTGTGGTCAATGGATCGTACTCAAAATGGGAGACTGTTAGCAGTGGGGTCCCACAGGGGTCTGTACTGGGTCCAGTGCTCTTCAATTTATTTATTAATGACCTAGTAGATGCAGTAGTGAGCAATGTTGCTATTTTTGCAGATGATACAAAATTGTGCAGAATCATCAACTCTCAGGAAGATAGTGTCATATTGCAACAGGATCTGGATAGGATGGCTATATGGGCACATACATGGCAGATTAAATTCAATGTTGACAAATGTAAAGTCATGCATTTTGGTCGTACCAATGGTCTAGCACCATACAAAATAAATGGGATACAGTTGGGGACATCAAACTTGGAGAAGGACTTAGGAGTACTCATCGACAACAAGTTAAATAATCGTACTCAATGCCAAGCCGCTGCAGCTAAAGCTAACAACATTTTGGGATGTATTAAAAGGGAAATAAAAACTCGAGATGCTAGCATAATATTGCCCCTGTTTAACTCTCTAGTAAGGCCACATCTGGAATATGGAATTCAGTTCTGGGCACCACATTACAAAAAAGATATTGCAGTTTTAGAGCAGGTGCAGAGACGAGCAACAAAATTGATACGTGGGATGGAAGGTCTCGCTTACCAAGAAAGGTTAGATAAACTGGGTTTATTTAGTCTGGAGAAAAGACGCCTTAGAGGAGATCTAATTAGCATGTATAAATACGTCAGAGGGCAATATAAAAACTTGGCGGATGAGCTTTTTGTCCCTAGACCTTCTCAAAGGACTAGAGGACATGATCTGCGCATGGAGGAAAAACGTTTTAGCCATTTATTTAGGAAAGGGTTCTTTACAGTAAGAGTGATTAAGATGTGGAATGCATTGCCACAGGAAGTCGTTATGGCAAACTCTATACCTGCATTTAAAGGGGGCTTAGATGCTTTCCTTGCGTTGAAAGACATCCATGGCTACAATTATTAGGTAATGCCTAATGATGTTGATCCAGGGATTTTTATCTGATTGCCATCTGGAGTCGGGAAGGAATTTTTCCCTTTTGGGGCTAATTGGACCATGCCTTGTAAGGGTTTTTTCGCCTTCCTCTGGATCAACAGGGATATGTGAGGGAGCAGGCTGGAGTTGTACTTTGTACTGGTTGAACTCGATGGACGTATGTCTTTTTTCAACCATAATAACTATGTAACTATGTAACTATGTCTGTGCGCGGCGCCCATGGAGGAGTCAGCTTTCCTGGCTTTCCTCGCCTGTGTGTTTTCCTGGTCCCTGCTTCCTCCTGGATGAGCGGCTGGTCACTAGTAAGTAGGCAGACCTACTTGTAACCTGACCCTCTTTAGCCTAGAAACTGCCCTGCTATGGGAGACTAGTCGAACAATTTCTTAAAGTGGACCCAAATTAAAAATACAAGATTTCAGAAATAAAATCTATTTTCTAAATTATAATAATAATAAATAGCAGCCTTTTTTCAGCTGCATGATGACAAATATAAAATATTTTATATTTATTGGAGGAACCCCTCCCTTCCTTTCAAATTGCCGGGATTTTTCCGGCAAACTGGTGGAGTAGATGGTGTCCGGCAATGGAGGAATTGCTAATGGCTGCCCCCAGTATAACCCTAGCTATGAAAAGAGAAGGGTGAAAAGCATGCACTGAAATGATCATAGGTTTGAAGGAGTGTTTATTTATCTTTGTATGTGTCAGAGTGGTGCAACTAAATATTTTGAATTAAAAAAATGTTTGGTTTGGGTCTGCTTTCATTGGGAAGTTTCAAACCAGAATTGAGATGAGAGCACACTGAGGGTCCAGGACAATTTAATTTCAAACTTCTATATCCAGCATCAGATGATTAACCACTTGAGGAACACAGTGTTAAACCCCCCAAAAGACCAGGCCTTTCTTTGTAAAATAGGCCACTGCAGTTTTAAGGCCAAGCTGCAGGGCCGCACAGTACAGTACACAAGTGATTCCCCGCCCCCCTTTCCTCCCCACCAACAGAGCTCTCTGTAGGTGGGGTCTGATCCCCCTCAGATTTGTTTGTTTATTTATAATAATTATTTTTGTAATTTTTTTTTATTGAAACTGTATTTTTTTTATTAGGCTGGCATGGGGAGGGAGGGAGTGCCCACTGCACACCAATTACTGTGATCGGCTGTCATAGGCTTCAGCTCCGGCTCCGCCCACCAAGCAGGAGATGCGCGCGCAGCCTGCGCGCGATCTCCTGCAATCTGCTGCCCCAGGACTTTACGCCGATCGGCGTTAGGCGGTCCTGGGGCTGCCGCTGCAGCCACTCCCGTCGTCGTGACGCGGTCGGCAAGCAGTTAAAATGTAATGTCTTTATACAGCATTTGAGATGTTCACCTTTTTAGAATAACATCCTGTTTAATTCTTTTCATTGTCATTGTAACATTATTCATGATTTATATGCTTATATTTTTAAATGGTATAATCTTGTATAAACAGGTTGCATTTGAACAAAACAATCTTCTGTAGTTTGTTACAACTTAAATCCCAAAACACAATTTATATCTTTCCTTTTTTACAATTTATACCAGGTCATTGTCATGTTGGAAGGTGAACCAAGGTGAACCTTCTACCTAGATACATGCATAGTCCATGCTCTGAGTGCCACTGCCATGCATACACAAGTCTATGTACCAACAAATGGTTAACACAGAAAGCAATGTTTTGCAACGGCTAAATCAAAGTTCTATAAACCTTAGCAATCAATCCGCAAACCAACAATGCTGTCTCAGACATTTATTGATATCAAATATTACAGCACACAATAGAAGCAATAAGGCTAACGCATTTCACTCTCTTCAGTACTTACTCAAAGTAAGCATACCTATAAATAGGTACTTTGAGTGTTAAATGCATTAGGGATTGTTGCTTAATCTTATATTATACACTGTAATATTTGATATCAATAAATCTCAGAGTCAGCATTGTTGGTGTGCCAATTGATTGCTGTGGTCTATCGACTGAGTTGATGTATGCACCCGGCAGTGAAAGATCACATAATTTTGACGCAGGTAACTTTAGATAATTTTTCTCACAGTTAGTAAAAGAAAAGGCGTTGTTTAACTGAGTTGTCATTATCTAGTTTTACCACTTGCCTAAGAAAACATATCACACTTTAATTCATATTGATGCAGAAATACTGAAGCTTGACAACTGTTCACAAACTATAAAGCAACACTATACAGTATATGTAATATAACCACAACATACAACTCTTCACACTACATACAATTATACATACATCATACGCTAACACTGAGCACTTATCCAACATTTTGCAGTTCGACTGATTCAGCAATATATCAGGAAGCATCAAATTTAAAATGTTCTTCAAAACAATACCAATGTTTTTTCAGTTTCAACATTTGCTGGGTTGTCTTTCTACTATGTCAATCAAATATAGTTGTTGTTTTTTTAACAGGTAGAATTAATTAAAAATGTTTGAACATTTACAGGTATACCATGCTCAGTTCCAATCATCTGGGTGTAGAATGTGGGTGGGGGGCAGAAAAGGGAATTTGGAAAGAAATCCCCAAATAACATGTTGTTTACATTATAGAGTGGGTTGCAAAAGTATTCGGCCCCCTTGAAGTTTTCCACATTTTGTCACATTACTGCCACAAACATGCATCAATTTTATTGGAATTCCACGTGAAAGACCAACACAAAGTGGTGTACACATGAGAAGTGGAACGAAAAATCATATATCATTCCAAACATTTTTTACAAATAAATAACTGCAAAGTGAGGTGTGCGTAATTATTCGGCCCCCTGAGTCAATACATTTTGTTAGAACCACCTTTTGCTGCAATTACAGCTGCCAGTCTTTTAGGGTATGTCTCTACCAGCTTTGCACATCTAGAGACTGAAATCCTTGCCCATTCTTCTTTGCAAAACAGCTCCAGCTCAGTCAGATTAGATGGACAGCATTTGTGAACAGCAGTTTTCAGATCTTGCCACAGATTCTCGATTGTATTGATGTATCTGGACTTTGACTGGGCCATTCTAACACATAGCTATGTTTTGTTTGAAACCATTCCATTGTTGCCCTGGCTTTATGTTTAGGGTCATTGTCCTGCTGGAAGGTGAACCTCCGCCCCAGTCTCAAGTCTTTTGCAGTCTGAGTCTCCAAGAGGTTTTCTTCCAAGTTTGCCTTGTATTTGTCTCCATCCATCTTCCCATCAACTCTGACCAGCTTCCCTGTCCCTGCTGAAGAGATGCACCCCCGAGCATGATGCTGCCACCACCATATTTGACAGTGGGGATGGTGTGTTCAGAGTGATGTGCAGTGTTAGTTTTCTGCCACACATAGCGTTTTGCATTTTGGCCAAAAAGTTCCATTTTGGTCTCATCTGACCAGAGCACCTTCTTCCACATGTTTGCTGTGTCCCCAACATGGCTTGTGGCAAACTGCAAACTTGACTTCTTATGCTTTCTGTTAACAATGCCTTTCTTCTTGCCACTCTTCCATAAAGGCCAACTTTGTACAGCGCATGACTAATAGTTGTCCTATGGACAGAGTCTCCCACCTGAGCTTTAGATCTCTGCAGCTCGTCCAGAGTCACCATGGGCCTCTTGACTGCATTTCTGATCAGCGCTCTCCTTGTTCGGCCTGTGAGTTTAGGTGGATGGCCTTGTCTTGGTAGGTTTACAGTTGTGCCATACTCCTTCCATTTCTGAATGATCGCTTGAACAGTGCTCCTTGGGATGTTCAAGGCTTTGGAAATCTTTTTGTAGCCTAAGCCAGCTTTAAATTTCTCAATAACTTTATCCCTGACCTGTCTGGTGTGCTCTTTGGACTTCACGGTGTTGTTGCTCCCAATATTCTCTTAGACAACCTCTGAGGCCCTCACAGAGCAGCTGTATTTGTACTGACATTAGATTACACACAGGGGCACTCTATTTAGTCATTAGCACTCATCAGGCAATGTCTATAGGCAACTGACTGCACTCAGATCAATGGGGGCCGAATAATTATGCACACCCCACTTTGCAGTTATTGATTTGTAAAAAATGTTTGGAATCATGTATGATTTTCGTTCCACTTCTCATGTGTACAGCACATTGTATTGGTCTTTCACGTGAAATTCCAATAAAATTGATTCATGTTTATGGCAGTAATGTGACAAAATGTGGAAAACTTCAAGGGGGCCGAATACTTTTGCAACCCACTGTATCTACATCTTATATACATTATATCTACGTCCAGTGCTAAACATTGCATACTTCAACAGAATACAGCACATAAAGGACACAGCATCAGGGCTTTAGTGTGACCAATCTTGAATGGATTCTGTAATTGTATTGTCAGGCTTGTCTGGTCAATGACTATAGTTCAGGCTGTATGCCCATGTGATTGACTATAGCCCAGCCCCTAACACCAGCGCAAACTTCTACCTAACACAATACTACAATACACCCTGCAGGTAGATGTAGCATACAGACTGACCGATAGTAATCCACCAAACAGAACCAATAACTTCTAGCAATGCAATGGACACAGTATATGTATATAATAGTCACCTGAGTCCTGGTGGACGAGGCAATCCAGACGAATAAGCAGATGACAGCAGAGGCAGAGGTTCCAGAGTAGCAAACAGTCCAGAACACTTTCCAGAGGTATCGTGGTCTTTCACAAGCCAATGTCGGACCAGGCAGCGTTTATACAAGTCTGTTTCCAAAGCAGAGGTCAATCCAGGCAGCTAGCAGGCGTAATCCAGGTAGAGAAGCAAGGTTGGCAACAGGTAATCCCGTAGAGATAAGCGTAGTCAGGATACAAAGCAGTGGTCGGCAGCAGGAATCAATCAGAGGTTAACGTGGTCAAGATACAAGGCAGATATCAGTAACAAGAATCAATCAGTCAGTGAGCGCACACCCAGCAAGCCAAAGCTAATGCTATCACGGGCAAAGACTGGGAGTGCTCACCTGGTTTAAATACAAGGACTAACCAATGAACAAAAAGCGGAATTGAAAGCAAACCAATAGTAGTTTAGCGTGTCAGCAATCAGCTGACATGCAGGGACACACGTGGCTACTGTTTACATCGGCGAAGCATGTACTGAGAGCGCGTCCTCCTCCTGTCCAATGGGAGCTGCGCATCCTCGTACTCTTTAGTGACGTCAGCGGCCCACCGAGACCCCGAAGTTGGAGCTACATGTCGGGTCTCGTTGTTCCGCCGCTGACGGAGCCGGCATATATCTTATATAGCGGATAATATGTATATCACAATAAGTTAGTCTAAAGACTCGTACACACGTGCAACTTTTTTGCCCAATCATTGTCCAAACTTGGTCTGCTGGTCGATAGTTGGGCATGTGTATGTGTGACAAACGATTACACAAGTGACTGATAAAAGACGGTTTGCCCGATCCAAAGGTGTATCAACTCACACGACTGTTGGGCTGATATTGAGCTGTTGGCCACATGTGTACAAGTCGTTTGAATGACTTGCAGTTGTTTTGAATGCAGCCATATTGTGCAATCTGTCGTTCCACTTTCCTTTTGCATGCTCAATATGCAAATGAGTTAGTTGTTTAGTTGGTTGGTGTACGGAAAATACTAGTCGTGCAATCGCTTGGTTGTACGGTCAGTCATGTCGTCAGGTTGGTCATGCACTTTTGCTGGACGTGTGTACAAGCCTTAAGGCATTTGTGATTTCCCTAGTGATCATCGTGTCACACGACTTAGCCCATATGTTTTCAAAGTTGGCTAGACAGTTCCAAACTATATAGATTAGTTTACAAAGGGGGAGAGATTAATATACCATGTTATTCCATTCCTGTTTGGTAGGGGGCTCCACCTGGTTCAAATGTCCAATGCTGTAACATGAAGACAATACACAACATTTATATCGCTCTTTTCTCCTGGCAGACTCAAAGCGCCAGAGCTGCAGCCACTAGGGTATGCTCAGTAGCAGCATTAGGGCGTCTAGCCCAAGGTCTCCTCACTGAATAGGTGCTGGCTTACTGAACAGGAAGAGCCGAGATTCGAACCCAGGTCTCCTGTGTCAGAGGCAGAGGGAACAGTGTAAAGAGGAGCGTTTTCTTGTATCTATGAAAGGTTTCTTTTCCAAAGAGTCCTAGCAATACTAATTTGGGTTCCAGGTAAAAAGAGGCAACCCGGCAGCTTCCCTATATGGGCTCAATAGCCCACCAGGGCTGGACATGTCCAGAGCATGTGCAGGTATGAGCCTAGCTCTGACTCATATTTAATGCATAAGTCTGAATTTAAGTTACTCATTTTGTGAAATTCACCCTATGAATGACAAGGCTATTGCTTGCTGATGCCAGGAATTCAGCTCTGTCCCCAATACGTCATCCCATTCTTTGTCATCTATTTCTCCCAGGTCTAGCTCCCACTGAGCCTTAATATTTGCCATGTTACTCCCAAAGTGGGTCAGTCGAATATAGGGTTGACACGATTTTCAAATAATCACATTGTTTTTATTAACTTTTTACATAGCACCCCAATGTTTGAAATTTGCATTGTAATAAAGGGCATATATCTAATGCTGGGGTTACAAGGTACATTTTTCGCGTTCGATTCGGCGCGCGATCTATTAGCCATTCGATTTTCTGCTCGATTCTCTTATCTTCCACTCGTTTTTCTTATCTTTTTTCCATTGACTTCAATAAGAAATCGAGTGGAAATGAATCGAGCGGAACATCGGACATGTCGGAATTTTATCATCGAAGGCATCTATCAGAACGATTCTTAGTAAAAAACATACCGTGTAATCCCAGCATAAGACCTGGTACACGTAAGTAAGCAATCTTCTTGGTGATCAGTTGTGAATACCAGACCAGTGGCTCTAGGCTACAAGTCAATATTTTGCCCCTTTTGGGTTTCCTCAGTTGCATACAAAAGGAGGGGAACTGGAGCCATGCATGGAGGAGAACTGGAGCAGCAGGGAGGGGAGTCAGAGCTGAATACACACTAGCTGCATTTAACTGCAATCTGCACACATGACCTGCTGCAGTTGTGTACTGCCTACATAACCTTCAGCATCCCACCAACATGACCACCTGCAATCCAACCAAATTCAGCTGCTATCCAAGGTTATGTGATCGGTCCTAGACAACACACACCAGGATCTGGCAAGGTCTGATTAGCATTTATCAACAAATCCAGTTAGAGAAAACAGTTGTATCCCAAGTGTTTTTGAATGATCGGCAGAAGAATTGTGTTCATAAAATTAAGCCGCTTGGAAATTTGGGCGCAGGGTAAAGCCGATAAACAACTTAACCTGCTCCTGCAAAAGTTCTGGTGGCATTAATTACTATACCCCCTGCAGGTCGCTATGGACAGTGGGGAAATACGTATTTTGGCTGCAAGCCATTGCTGGTGGTCGAATTATGCTGTTTTTATAGTCATTTTGGCTCCGTCTTTTGACAGCACCCAAATTATAAATAAGTAAAGTGCCGCTTTAGCTGTAATTCCTATTATAGCTTATGGCGGCACCGGCTGCACCGAAATCTCCGGCACTGTTTTTAGTTGCTGAACGGACAATCCCACTGTTGGTGTGCACCATTCCTATAAATCTATAATTATAATAATAATTCCTAAAGGACTGAAATGAAACTGTTTATATTTTGTGATTTGCCATTTTTCCTTCACATTTATAAAGTGTTACGCTGAAAGGAAGAGTTTATTTATACTTCTTAGTGAACCTGTGTCATAAATGTGCTTAGTAAGATAATAGTGTCTGCATATATGAGTAATAATACAATTTACCATCCTTCTTGTTTCTGTTTTTATGATTTGTAAGGTTTTGAATACACACATTTGGAATTTACTTTTGTTTATAGTCACAGGAAGTAGAAGTGCATGTTGCCCCTGCATTTGCCTTTCTCAATGTATGTGATAATGACTTTTGCTTCCCTGCACTGGCGTAATAGTGCTGCTCCCGCGCTCGGGCCGTTTTGTGGGGGTTGGAGGGGTTGCAGCATGAGGGGAAAGCCATGGCCACATTTGTCGGGGAGGGGGGACTTCCCCCCCCCCCTTCCTCACCTCGGGGTTCTCCCCTCTGCGCTCCTCTCCAGCTTAAATTAGAGTCCGGGCAGACTCTAATTTAAGCTGGAGGGGAGCGCAGAGGGGAGAGCCCCGAGGTGAGGGAGGAAGGGGAACGTCCCCCCTCCCCACTGACGTGCCACCAAGCTATCCTCTCATGCTGCGACCCCTCCAGCCCCCCAAAACGGCCCCGAGCAGGCCTGGGGGGAGGGCCCGGGGCCCGCTCAGAAAATTCTGCAGGGGGGCCCGGTGGGGCCTAGTTACACCCCTGCTTCCCTAGGCTCCATTATTCAGGAGTATCTCACTTTCTGCAGCAAAAGTCAAACTGTAGCTTAATTGAAGCTCAGCAGCATATGCCAGTAACACAGTTCACTCTTCAAACCTAAAGTATATCAGATTTCAGTAAAGTACTATATATATTTGTAAATACAATTATTTATTTTTCATTTTAGGTTCACTTTAAATTATGCATATAAAGCATAAAATAATAGGTTACAAAAGAAAGAAACCCATGGAAGAAGGGAGGTAGGTAGCGGGTGCTAGGCTTCCTAGGGTGAGCTGCCCTGACTCCTAACGGCATGTACAGTTAGATTCATAAATATTTTGACAGAGACAACTTTTTTTCTAATTTTGGTCCTGTACGTTACCACAATGAATTTTAAATGAAACAACTCAGATGTAGGTGAAGTGCAGAATTTTTAGCCTAAATTCATTAGGGTGAACAAAACACTTACATAAAAATGGTAGGGCAACTAAAACATTTTTTAACACGATCCCTTCATTTCAGGGGCGAACAAGTAATTGGACAATTGACTTAAAGAGGAACTCCAGTGAAAATAATTTAATAAAAAAAAGTGCTTCATTTTTACAATAATTATGTATAAATGATTTAGTCAGTGTTTGCTCATTGTAAAATCTTTCCTCTCCCAGATTCACATTCTGACATGTATTACATGGTGACATTGTTACTGTGGGCAAGTTATGTAGCTGTTTCTAGCTGTTCTGGCTATTACAGACAGCTTTAAACAGCCATTTCCTGTCTGTGAACATTGTTACATTGTGGCAGTTTGCCCAGAGTACCGCGGTATTCAGAGCCTCTTGTGGAAGGGGTTTCAGCACAAAATTAGTCACACAGCGCCCCCTGATGGTCTGTTTGTGAAAATCATTCTATTTCTCATGTAAAAGGGGGTATCAGCTACTGATTAGGATAAAGTTCAATTCTTGGTTGGAGTTTCTCTTTAAAGGCTATTTCATGAGCAGGTGTGGGCAAGTCTGTTGTTATGTCATTATCAGTTAAGCAGATAAAAGGCTTGGAGTTAATTTTAGGGGTGGTGCTTGCGTGTGGAAGATTTTGCTTTGAACAGGCAACATGTGGTCAAAAGAGGTCTCCATGCAGGTGACAAGCCAATCTTAAGGCACATACACACGTCTGATTTTTCCTAACGACCGGTCGTTCGGACGTCAAATCGGGCGTGTGTGTGCAAACGGTCGTTTGGCTGATAAAGCTAATTTTGACAGATCCGCCAAGCGGATCCTTCAAAACCAGCCTTATCAGCCGAACGATTGTTTATACACAAGCCCGATTTGACGTCCGAACGACCGGTCGTTTGGAAAAACAAGACGTGTGTATGTACCTTTAGGCTGGGTTTACAGTAGTCAGTTGCATAACTCGCACGTTATAATAACTGTAAACTGCAATGGAATCTGGCCATAGACTTTAATACAATGCCTGCATGCAGTGAGTTACAATAACGCAATCTGTTACTGTGAACAGTCCCATAGATTCGTATGGGCAGTAATTTGACATGCAGAGTTATTCTGCAATGCAACTGACCTGTGAACCTAGCCTTAAGCTGTGAAAACAGAAAAAAAAATCTGAGAAATTGCTACCCTATTACAAGTGGCAAAATCTACAGTTTAGTACATCTTGAGAAAAATCGCAAGCACTGGTAAACTCAGCAACGCAAAAAGACCTGGACATCCACCAAAGACAACAGTGATGAACAACATTCTTCAGGGGACAGGAGTATTGATATCCAAGTCTACCATAAAGAGAAGATTGCAAGCAAATAAATACAGAGAATGCACTGCAAGGTGCAAACCACCCATAAGCCTAAATAATAGAAAGGATAGATTGGACTTTGCTAAAGAACATCTAAAAAAGCCAGCACAGTTCTGGAAAACAGAGGCGGGACAAGGTCCTCCAGCACCCAAGGCTGAGACACCAAAGTGCGCCCCTCCATCCCTGCCACCCCAGCCGTCACACACTGATTGCTATTAGACTAAGAGGTGCCACGGGGGCCCACAACCTTCCCAACACCTTAACCTCCTCAGCGGTATGGACGACTATACACGTCCATCACCGCCGGAGGTCGCCGCTCAGGCCCTGCTGGGCCGATTTGAGCGAAATAAAAAGCAGCACACGCAGCCGGCACTTTGCCAGCCGCGTGTGCTGCCTGATCGCCGCCGCTCTGCGGCGATCCGCCGCGAGCAGCGGCGAAAGAGGGTCCCCCCAGCCACCCGAGCCCTGCGCAGCCGGAACAAAAGTTCCGGCCAGCGCTAAGGGCTGGATCAGAGGCGGCTGACGTCAGGACGTCGGCTGACGTCACTCCGCTCGTCGCTATGGCGACGATGTAAGCAAAACAAGGAAGGCTGCTCATTGCGGCCTTCCTTGTTTATTCTGGGCGCCGGAGGCAATCGGAAGAACGCCTCTGGAGCGCCCTCTAGTGGGCTTTCATGCAGCCAACTTTCAGTTGGCTGCATGAAACAGTTTTTTTTTATTAAAAAAAAACCCTCCCGCAGCCGCCCTGGCGATCTTAATAGACCGCCAGGGAGGTTAATATCTAGTTATCTTGCTTGCAGTCACTGCTATGTATCCCCTTTTCTTATTTCTTTCTGCTTCAAACACAATTAGGAATGACAGCTGAATGAATTGTGCGCCCCCTCCTTCACTGCGCCCTGAGGCTGGAGCCTCTCCAGCCTATGCCTCGGCCCAGCCCTGCTGGAAAAACATTCTTTGGACAGATTAAACCAAGATCCAAGATCAGAATGAGGGCAAGAAAAAAGTATGAAGAAGGCATGGAACAGCTCATTATCCAAAGCATACCACATCATCTGTAAAACACGGTGGAGGCAGTGTGATGGCTGCCAGTACCACTGGGACACTAGTGTTTATTGATGATATGACACCAGACAGAAGCAGCGCAATGGATTATCAGGTGTTAATAGTCATACTGTCTGCTCAAATCCAGGTAAATGAAGTCAAATTGATTGGATGGTGTTTCATGATACAGATGGACAATGACCCAAAACATAAAGCCAGAGCAAACCAGGAGTTAATTAAAGCAAAGAAGTGGAAAATTCTTGAATATGGTGCAGCGGATGTGTCTGCACAATATTGGGCAACACATAACATGGGTAAGACCTGGCAGGTTGTGTGCCGCCACAAATTTCCAGTAGATTTCATAATGAAATCTGTTGGAAATCTATGTAGAGTACACTGGCAGCAATAGACCCCTCTCTGATCAGATTTGATCAGAGAGGGATCAGAATCCTTTATTCCGCCAAATAAAGTGGAATTATTGTACCCGGAATTATTTTTGGCATGTACAGGGTCGGCAAAGGTACAGCAATAACATTACAGGAGAATAAACATATACATAGTGCATATGTAGTGAAGAAGGACCTGTGAGGGCAATCAGATGCTATGTGAGTGGGGCTGCCACAAACCCTGCAGTGCTCAACTGCTCTCAGGGGTTTGGATACCCAGCAGTACATGTCCATGGGATAGGAAATGCAGAGAGAGAGAAGAGAGGGAAAGGGCTTGAGAGAGAGAGAGAGAGAGTAAAAGAGAAAGAGAAGGAGTGAAAGAATAGAAACGAAGGAGAGATAAATGAGAGTCTTAGAGTCCACTGGAGTTGTGGCGGTGACCTGGCTAGCTAGTGGCTTAGGTTTACTGTCCTGGCCAGAAGTACCTCTGTGGCCATGCTGACAAATTTAGTCCCTGGCTTGCAACCTAGTCCGATGTGGCCAATCTGGAGCCATGAAGTTCAGACAAGAGGCTGCTACAGGCCTATGGTAGGGGGCCCTGTCTGGTGTAGACTACCTTGTGGTGCAGACAGGCTGGTGAATTGGCGGGTCACCATGCTGGAGTTCCGGCAGTGGCAGACAGACAGCCCGTGATTATTGCAGCACAAGGTTGGAGCTGTGAATCAGTTGTGGTGGCTTGTGTAAACAGCTGTGGCTGTGGTCATGGGAGGCTTGTGCATCCAGCTGTGGCAGCAGCAAATTAGCTGTGGCGGCAGGAGACTTCTGCATCCAGCTGTGGCCAGGTTCAGATCTCCCATCGGCGATGGGAGGCTTGAAGACAGCAGCGGTGGTGAGTCCAAGCACCTGAGCGGAAGTGGTGGAGAGGAATTTGTGGTGGAAGACTGCCGGAGCAACTGCAGGAGCCGATTTGTCACGTGGGCCTCCTGTGGTGTGCTAGACTTTCAGCGAGTGCTGGGGCACAGGAGCCTAGGGGAGCCTCTGTGCTGCCCATCGGATCAGACCGAATAGTGAGGAAGCTGGGAGGAGACCCTCCAGGTACATTGAAAGAGTTGCAAGCCAGAGCCCCTGTGGTCGTAGCTACCTTACCGGGGCCATCGTTCTTTGCATCTATCTGATGCTCGAATCTGGTGACCATCTGCTAGTGTATAGGCACTTTTAAGGCTCCTTTCACACTAGGGCACCTCTACCACCGCAGTGGCTATTAATGTTAATAAAACAGGCCACAGTACCCGCAGTGTGACGCAATGCGACGGAAGTGCTTTAATCGACGAAGAGGCTGCAGTGCTTAATTGCGTTTCAGTCTTTATAGACTATGGCAGTAGCAGTGCCCATGCATACCGGTGGAATAGTATAATGCACTTCCTATCTGTAAGTGTACATGTGACATGGGGACAGACACAGGTGACACCTGACATCACTTGTGTACACGTTCGGGGGTTGGGGACATGCAGTATTCTCTGTCGACGCTATGTGCCGCAGAAACATATCTGCATGCAATGATGTAGACGCTACTGCTGCACGCAAATTGCATCATGCAGGGGCATAACTATAAATCATGGGGTACCCCAGCAAAACTTTGATGGCCCCCCTCAATGTTCACACCCGTTCCCTTGTCATCCTATTGTGACCCTCCCAGCCTTGCAAGGGTCATAAAATGTGGACATTGTATTCATCGAAACCATAATTAATAAGTGTAGCCACAAAACCACCCAAAGTAGTAGTTGGGGGCCCCTTACAGCACTCCCCCCACTCCCCTGTAGTTACGCTCCAAGCATTATGTGTAAAACTAGCCTAAAGAAAAACATAAAATACTAGTTGTGTCTCTTCATTAACAATACAATAAATCCAATCCTGACAATACAATAAATCCAATCCTGACTATTGAATGAGCAAGCCTAGAGCTTTGTTTGTCTTATACCAACACAAACAATTGCCACTTCGCAAACAAAACTGTCTGCTAACACGGGCTACAGAGCACTTCCTTCGGGCATGCTTCGACTATTTTAAGAATTCACTTGGCTGATGATAGCTGACAGGAACAGGTGTATACTCCTGCAGTGGATCACAGTTCCCGAAAGCTAAATAAAAGAAGTGCTCAATTTTGCCTTTTTATAACAAATGGTACTTGGGGATAATTCAGCTTGAAGAAAGCAACTGTGGTTTCCCATTTTGCATCACTGCTGAAAATGCAAATCATACCACTGAAAGCAAGGCTGCATATTCAGAACCACTGTATTGTGAGCCTGTAGGTAATACATTTTACAGAGCCACGACAATCCAACGAGAATAAAGCCTGTGAAAGACTTTCTGGTGCTTATCAGTACATGGTATGGATTGATATAACTCTATAGGTTAGGGCTTGAACCAGTTCTACAGAATAACTCAGTTAGCTCCTGGTGACCAAGAACCACTAGGAAAGTATAAGTGGCTTTTCGGTCTCTTTTAGCCCCTTATACTTTCCCAGTGGTTCTGGAAACCATAAGTTAACTTGGTATTCTGAAATAAAAAAAACCTGAGTGATATATGAATTCTGGACTGGACTTCTTGCTACATTCAGTACATTCAACACACACAAGCAATAGAACACAGCAGTACATGCATCCAGCTACATTTAAAAGTGGTCAGCAGGTGCTCATCAGCCAATCAGGATGCACTGTCATACACCCTTTACCTGCCATACCACATCTAGCAGCCATTAGCATTCAGGTGGGAGGCTTCAGTTGGATGCCATCGCAAGATTGCGTCGCTAGCAGGACCACCCCGTGCAGGCATCCCTCCCACGGGGTCCCTCCCTAACCGCTCACCTGTCCGCCATGTCCTAGAGCTGAAAGAAAACGTTTAAAAACACACGATTGGTTCACACGATGGCCAGGGGCCCCGGACCTCTCTCACTGGCCGGGGCCCCAAGGCCAAAACGTGATACCTGGAGGGGAGTGCAGGTGGGCCTGGACCTCTCACACCCAGGCTCTGGACCTCTCACATCCAGAAAACCCACCAACACTGCCTCCATACTGAATGCTAAATTCAAAACACACAAGCAATAGAACACAGCAGTACATGCATCCAGCTACATTTAAAAGTGGTCAGCAGGTGCTCGTCAGCCAATCAGGATGCACTGTCATACACCCTTTACCTGCCATACCACATCTAGCAGCCATTAGCATTCAGGTGGGAGGCTTCAGTTGGACGCCATCGCAAGATTGCGTCGCTAGCAGGACCGCCCCGTGCAGGCATCCCTCCCACAGGGGTCCCTCCCTAACCGCTCACCTGTAAAGGGTGTATGACAGTGCATCCTGATTGGCTGACGAGCACCTGCTGACCACTTTTAAATGTAGCTGGATGCATGTACTGCTGTGTTCTATTGCTTGTGTGTGTTGAATTTAGCATTCAGTATGGAGGCAGTGTTGGTGGGTTTTCTGGATGTGAGAGGACCAGAGCCTGGGTGTGAAAGGTCCAGGCCCACCTGCACTCCCCTCCAGGTATCACGTGTTGGCCTTGGGGCCCCGGCCAGTGAGAGAGGTCCGGGGCCCCTGGCCATCGTGTGAACCAATCGTGTGTTTTTAAACGTTTTCTTTCAGCTCTAGGACATGGCGGACAGGTGAGCGGTTAGGGAGGGACCCCTGTGCGAGGGATGCCTGCACGGGGCGGTCCTGCTAGCGACGCAATCTTGCGATGGCGTCCAACTGAAGCCTCCCACCTGAATGCTAATGGCTGCTAGATGTGGTATGGCAGGTAAAGGGTGTATGACAGTGCATCCTGATTGGCTGACGAGCACCTGCTGACCACTTTTAAATGTAGCTGGATGCATGTACTGCTGTGTTCTATTGCTTGTGTGTGTTGAATTTAGCATTCAGTATGGAGGCAGTGTTGGTGGGTTTTCTAGATGTGAGAGGTCCAGAGCCTGGGTGTGAGAGGTTCAGGCCCACCTGCACTCCCCTCCAGGTATCACGTGTTGGCCTTGGGGCCCCGGCCAGTGAGAGAGGTCCGGGGCCCCTGGCAATCGTGTGAACCAATCGTGTGTTTTTAAACGTTTTCTTTCAGCTCTAGGACATGGCGGACAGGTGAGCGGTTAGGGAGGGACCCCTGTGGGAGGGATGCCTGCATGGGGCGGTCCTGCTAGCGACGCAATCTTGCGATGGCGTCCAACTGAAGCCTCCCACCTAAATGCTAATGGCTGCTAGATGTGGTATGGCAGGTAAAGGGTGTATGACAGTGCATCCTGATTGGCTGACGAGCACCTGCTGACCACTTTCAAATGTAGCTGGATGCATGTACTGCTGTGTTCTATTGCTTGTGTGTGTTGAATTTAGCATTCAGTATGGAGGCAGTGTTGGTGGGTTTTCTGGATGTGAGAGGTCCAGAGTCTGGGTGTGAGAGGTCCAGGCCCACCTGCACTCCCCTCCAGGTATCACGTGTTGGCCTTGGGGCCCCGGCCAGTGAGAGAGGTCCGGGGCCCCCTGGCCATCGTGTGAACCAATCGTGTGTTTTTATACATTCAGTACATGTAAGGATTCCTCCTGTGGCGTGTTCTGTCCGTTGCAGTGGAGCCGCAAACAGACAGTTCTGGCTTGCCTGCCTGCATTTGGTTGTGCATTGTCACATTGTCATTTGCAATTGCTCTGCAGTTCTGGGCAGCTCAGGATGCTGTCATCATTCCACCAATGGCTATCTACAGCTGAGTTGCGGCCAGATAGCCCTGGATTTCCTGCAGGCATGTTGTTACATAATACTGCATGTATTTCCTATGGGAGTCCTTTGCATTCACAACCAGCTAGAAAATGGTAATCAAGCCAGCTCAGGATTGAATGATTACCATTCAGCTGTGTGAAGATTTGCATGCTTGCATCCATTGGTCAATGCTGGCATAAAAGTCTGTCTCCCCTTTTAGACCTCGCCCATCATAGCGATTACTATGCTGGTCTGCTGGGCACAGTGCTACTCTGTATAGTTATGTTATTGTAGTTCAATGTGACAATATTACTTGTGCTTTAGCTAGTTCTTGATAAATATATATGCTGTCTTGCTAATATATATTTATTCATTAGTTGAGCCGTTTATTATTTTTCTGTATTATTGTTTATTGCCTAGTTTCCATGCCTGATGGACGTTCCCTGCATCCGCGGTGGATCAGTGAAGTCCATTATCCTGATAGCTTGGATTCTGCCATCACCACATTGGTGACTGGTAGTATTCCTGCTGCTCTAGTTCTGGGAACATAACTATAGGCTGCGGTTGCTATTAGTTACGTTCTTTCCTGTAGTTTTGTCTGTGTGGATGCTTGCTGGTGATTGTTGTTAGCCTGCTCGCTCTGCTTCTGTGGATGTGACTGTGAGCTGTGGTTGCTACTGGTTACGCTCCAATCTAGTCCTGTCTTGTACCTGTCTAAATGCTTGCTATCGCTAAGGCAGCGCAACATCGCACTGCACTGCCATTGTGTCTTACTTGTCTAATTACACTCCAATCTATAGTCCTGTCTTGTACATGTCTGAGTGCTTGCTATCGCAAGGGCAGCTCAACATTGCACTGCGCTGCCATTGCGTCTTATTTGTAGCGATATCAGAAACCCAGAGCTGCAGTTGCTCTGGGCAGCCTGTGTAGCCTCTTCCATTAATCAGCTACCAGTCTTGCTGCTCTGGGTGGTCAAAGTTTAACCCCCAAGCATTACACTTGTGATTTGTAAACAGATAGTATTGCTTATGCACACAAGCATTAAGGCAGCCATACACTGGTCGATGTGCCATCAGATCGACCAGCTGACAGATCCCTATCTGATCGAATCTGATCAGAGAGGGATCGTATGGCTGCCTTTCCTGCAAACAGATTGTGAATCGATTTCAGCCTGAAACCGATCACAATCTGTTGTGGTGGTGCTGCCGCCGCTCCCCCCGCCGGTATACATTACCTGAGGCTGGCTCCCGGGCGTGATGTCCCCGTCATGTGGCACCTCCGGCTCCGGCATCCGCATAGAACTTAAGCTATCACACCAGTGACAGCGGAAGTTCAAATAGAGCGCCCTCTAGTTGTACTTCCGCTGTCACTGGCATGACAGCGGAAGTTATGCGAGGATGCCGGAGGCGCCATGACGGGAGCAGTGACGGACGGGATGCCCGGGAGCCAGCCTCAGGTAATGTATACCTGATCGGATCGGCCGCCGCTAGCGACGCGCTCCCTACCCGCGGGCGATCGAGGGTAATTTCCTGCACGGCGCGATCGACGGACCGATCCGATTTCGGGAGGAAATCGGATCGGCGGGTGCGTGTTGCGCGAACGATTGGCAGCAGATTCGATCCCAGTGATCGAATCTGCTGTCGAAACTGCCGCAAATCGGGCCAGTGTATGGCCACCTTTACAGTACAACTCTTTTTCAGAGGCTTGCGCAATGTTTCATACAATCTGCATGTCCCATGCCATGATGATTCCCATTGTCAGTTTCCAGCCACGAGCTGCATGAACAAGTATACAGAATTTACACAAGTTACTTGTGTGTTAGAGGAGGGGAGGCAAACTAAAACTGATGCAGTGGTCAGGCCAGGTTTTTCCCCAATAGCGATGACCTTTAAAAAGTTGGCTCATGTCTGTGGATACCTACAATCACTAAAAATAAAAAAACTAAATTTTGTTTTGGAGAAACAAAAAGGAAGATGTGGGAGCCCCAATAGTGTAAAACCAATGGTATACAGGTTATTAATTGATAGAATGGTATACTCGCAAACACAGGTTGCCGAGCTAGGCAACCACTGAATGCACCAATAGGAAATTTTCCCGTCCCCACTCGGGCTAAGATGTCGCTCTCTGTAGATAGAAAAGGGTAGTAACACTCATGCTTTCAGCACCTTGTTGAATCAATGCCACGTAGTATTAAGGCAGTTCTGAGCAGTTCTGAAGGCGAAAGGGGGTCAAACACCGTATTAGTATGGTGTTCCTAATAAGTGTGTGTGTGTGTGTGTGTGTGTGCGTGCGTGCGTGCGTGCGTGCGTGCGTGCGTTTTAATGGTGGACTTACCTCCCCACAGAAGAAGACACAATAATATGCAATGTACAGATTACATTTATTTCTTATTTCAAAAGATCTGCAATGCATTTCGCGGGTCTCATGCCCGTTTCCTCAGGCGACAATACAAGAGGGGGCAACTCTACGGCTACTTTCACACCAAGACGTTGCATTTTAGGAGACGTTATGGTCGCATAACGTACACCTAACGCAACGCCTGGTGCTCTTGGATGTAGACATCAGAGTGAGCCGCGTTGTGCGTACTCTTGGACGCATGCGGCATCACGTGGTCCCGCCAGCCAATCGCCGCACAGAGCGGCGCTACAGGAAATAAACACTGCACGTCACAGCGTGCAGTGAATATTAATTAGCCATGTGCCTGGCCGAGGAGGAGGAGAGAAGACCTTCTCCTCCAACACTACTGAGCATGTGAGCACAGTCTAATGCGGCTTAGCCGCGCATAACGCACAGCATGCAGCACTTTCAACTTACGTGCTGCGTTACAATGTAACGCAACGTGGGCACTGTGAACAGCCCATTGATTAATCATTGCTGTGAGTTGGGATGCATTACAGGCTGCACTAACATGCGCCTGTAACGTCTTACTGTGAAAGCAGCCTAAGGCTCAACACACACCATACAATCTTGGTTGTACAGATTTACCAAATCTATGTAGTATAAGGGCCAACAGATTGAAAATACCTTGAATGATTAATTGGATAAGCTCTTATACTACATGAAAGTGGTAAGATTGAACAACCAAGATTGTATGGTGTGTGTTGAGCTTAAAGGGACACTTAAGTCAAACAAAAAAAATGAGTTTTACTCACCTAGGGCTTCCAATAGCCCCCTGCAGCTGTCCGGTGCCCTCGCCGTCTCCCTCCAATCCTCCTGGCCCCACCGGCAGCCACTTCCTGTTTCGGTGACAGGAGCTGACAGGCTAGGGACGCAAGTGATTCTTCGCGTTCCCAGACACATTAGCACCCTCTATGCTGCTGTATGGTATATGATATATGCTATAGCAGCATAGATGGCGCTATTGTGGCCAGGAACGCGAAGAATCACTTGCGTCCCCAGCCTGTCAGCTCCTGTCACCGAAACAGGAAGTGGCTGCCAGGGGGGCCAGGAGGATCGGAGGGAGATGGCGAGGGCACCGGACAGCTGCAGCGGGCTATTGGAAGCCCCAGGTGAGTAAAACTCATTTTTTTTGTTTGACTTAAGTGTCCCTTTAAGAGTGTCTATATGTGGTATAGCGCCTCTGTTATAGATTGTCTATACCACTCTAAAAGTTGCTCCTTCTTGTATTTTTGCCTAAGGAAGCAGGTGTGAGACCCGCAAAATGCGTTACAGATCTTTTGGAGTAAGAAATAAATGTAATTTGTATATTACACATTATTGTGTCTCCTTCTGTGGGGCGGTAAGTCCACCATTAACACCCCCACCCCAATTTTAAACAGTTTTTAATTTATTTTATACTTCATTGGCGCCTCTGTTCCTCAAAGTAAAATTACAACTGTACAGTATCAGCTAAATTTAGAAAACTTGATATTGCTTGGTCTACGGTGCCCATACAATATTTGTCATTTTTCCTGACAGATTTGATCACTTTGATTGAATCTGCAGTGGATTGATGCCCCAACATGCAGCTTGATCGTAATTTTGATCAATTTCTGGATGGAATCGATCAAAATTATGGATCAGACAGGATAGTCGAAATTCAGACAAAATCGGACATGTTGGAGAAAAAAAACGATCTGGCCAGAAAATTGTATCATGTGTATCTACCTAGCATTCAGCTCAGAAGACACAGGTTCTTTTAACCTAATCTATAACTACTGTTATTGACATGGCTAGGTTTGGTCTAGTTTCAACACTCATAGTTGCTGGAAGGGCAGGTCTGTTGTAGTTAAAACAAAATCCAGGTTTCCTGTATAAATATGCAGCACACAAATTGAATGAAACAATTAGTCTGTTTTACAGCATTGTTTACATATAAACACAGCCATTTTATTTCCTCACAACCAAATAGCAATGTGAGCAACACCCAAAAAAAATAAATTATATGCTAAGTGAGTCATCCCTAAAGGAATGTACATAAAAAAAGTTCTTAGGTAACTGTTGTTAAACAAAGGGAAAGAGTATTGTCAGGTCATCTTTCATCTTATTGTTTGTGTATGCTGGAAGCAATACAATCAAGTCTCCCTCCTCTAAAATGCTGGCCCTTGTTTCAAGCTACTTATGAGCTGAGCAATTGGAACAAACTTGACTTTGCGGCTAATCTTAAAGGAAAGGTTCACGGACATGTTTAAAAAAATAAAAATACTAATCCACTTACCTGGGGCTTCCTCTAGCCCGTGGCAGGCAGGACGTGCCCGCGACTCCGCTCCAGAGGCTCCCGGTCGTCTCCGGTGGCTCACCCGACCTGGCCAGGCCGGCTTCCAGGTCAGGCTCTTGTGCGCTCCAACGTGCGTCTCACACGGTCGCGCTGACAACATCGGACATCCTCCAGACTGTACTGCGCAGGCACAGTAGTTCTGCGCCTGCGCAGTACAGTCCGTAGGACGTCCGATGACGTCAGCGCGACCGCGTGAGACGCACATTGGAGCGCAAGGAGAAGCCCGACCAGGAAGCCGGCCTGGCCAGGTCGGGTGAGCCACCGGAGAAGACCGGGAGCCTCTGGAGTGGCGTTGAGGGCACATCCTGCCTGCCACGGGCTGGAGGAAGCCCCAGGTAAGTGGATTAGTATTTTTATTTTTTTAAACATGTCCGTGAACTTTCCCTTTAAGCCTCACATACATGCTAGATAGTTATCGGCTGAGGCAGACATTCGAGGCCACCTCTGCCGAGAATCTAGCAAGTGTACAGTGACCCCCGACCCTCCCTAAAGCCTCGCTCACACTACACATGTTGCCCTCCGTATTTCAGCAATGCGTGTAGGAGGCAGACATGCACGAACATCAGAAGTGCATAGACTGCACTGTCTGATGTGCACACTGCATGCGTTGCGTCCCAGTGCGGTGCGCGAACACATGCTGCACACATTTTTTGGCAAAACATGCGGCTGACCCTTTCACTACAGTGAATGGGATCTGCCACGCAACGCATGCCATCGCAGATGGTGTGTTGCTTTCTGATCGTTTGGCCATCTGTGTGTGATGATGTGAACAAGGCCTGAGAGATCCAGAGTGCAGATCCAGCTTAGCGCAGGCTGACGTCACTGTTTTCCAACTCATCCCTCTGGCTCCATGATGCTCCTTTGTGCACTGTCCCTTCTCCATGACACAGTATGCATCACTGGATGCGCCAGTACAGCGCTTGGCTGTGAACTGTCCTGATACCTTCGGGTGACAGTACTCATGTGAGTGTACGACAGGCCAGTTTACATGAGACATTTCCTTGGTATTTTTCTGGCTGATTTAAACTGCAAGAAAAACATCTGTTAAATGTTTCCAATATAAATGTATAGTGTAGTTGGCATTAGTTCATGTGGGTGAACGACTGCCCGTATGGACTAACTCCAATATTGTCATAGATTTCTATAGTAAACCTTTCCAGTTTATTTCCTATCTGTATTTAGCCAGGAAAATGCTCATGTGATTAGCATCTAAACAGAAAAAAATTAAGATTATACTTCAAGAAAACTGGTGCCTCTTTCAGCACACTCCGTATGCAAATATTCTAGGGAAGACACAACCACGCCCTCTGTGCTCTGCACCCAGAGGATGGCACCTTTCGAGCCTCTGCCTTGGGCTGGCCCTGGGGGAGAAGGACCACTAGACACCAGGAAACTGTATAGAGGAAGGAGGGTGGCGTGCTGCATGTAAAATTTGGGGCGTGACTAAAGAAAGGTATGGCTGGTGCATGTCTAGTGTCCCCTTTTCTTGGCTCCAAAAGCTAGGCGGTATGTTTTATGTTCCATATTTGCCTTTGTGCGTATCAATACCCCATACATACAGTATTCCATTTCTGCTAGTGGGTTTGGTGTATTTTGCCATTTACATGCATGTGGAAAAGTCAGAACTTAAAAAGGTTACTTTTAAAATCAAAACTACATACCAAATTCAGGGGAAGTCCTATTTAGCAAGTTGAATTTGTAAGTTGACTTGTGTTAAACAGTGAAATGTGGATAAATACGTTTCAGACCATTCAGAATTTAGACATAGTGTAAACTTATAACAGTTTTATACAACACTGTAACATTAACAACAAAAAAATTGTAATAGCAAAATATTATTGTATGTTTTGTACATAAAGAAAACTGAGTTTATAATACTGAAATATTGTTTGTAACTCGAGTCGTTTGTAAGTAGGGGAATACCCTGTATATACAGCTAGCTTTTTATCGAGTTCTCAACAAAAATAACAATAAATGTCCAATAGATTCTCTACATTATGCTATGCTAGTTCACAGTACAAGAGCTTTTCTAAGCGCTTTGTGATTTTAAAGGATACCAGAGCCGTAAAGCTCTGGTAAAATGGTAGATGCAGTGGGTAGGGTGTAAAGAATACATACTGGCCGCTCCTGTTGGTCCCCTCCGCCTGCCACCGTTCTTGTAGTATATATGACTTTCCTGACCTTTGCCCTGGACATACTGCGCCGCTCATGCGCAGTATGTCCTTCTATCCTCGCTTCTGCCCGATGCATAATTACAATCGCAGAAGCACGGTGACACCTCTGTCTCCTCTGTGCTTGCATCTGCGCTCCACTAAAGCAAGCGTCACATGCAAAGTGGAGTCGCGTTGGGTGCTAGCACTTGGAGTGAGTTCGGAGGGGGGGGATGATTTTTACGGGGATTTAGTTTCAATATCGGGCACAGTTTTTTTGCAGAAGCAAAGGCTAAACAATGTAAATACTATTTGGGGATGTTTACTTTCATAATTTGGCATCAATATACATTTCTATTGACATACACATGTATAAATCCCTGTGCAAAATCATGCCCCCCTCCGAGTTATATGGAGGCTGCCATATTTATTTCCTTTTAAACAATACTAGTTGCCTGGCAATCCTGCTGATCTATTTGACTGCATCAGTGAACTGGATTACACCAGAAACAAGCATGACAACATTGTCAGAAACCCCGACTTGCTGCATGCTTGTTCAGGGTATATGGTTAAAAGTATTAGAGCCAGAGGATCAGCAAGACAGCCAGGCAACTGGTATTGCTTAAAAGGAAATAAATATCCACAATCTCTCTCCCCGGTTCATATCATCACTAATTTCCAGATACAAACCCAATCGCAATCTCAGATCTGCACACGATCTTCAGTTGTCCTCCTCTAGAATCACCTCCTCACATTCCCGCTTACAAGATTTTGCATGCGCTTCACCCCTTCTCTGGAATCCCCTCCCACAACACATCCGTCACTCGCCAACCTTTGTTACTTTTAAACGCTCTCTAAAAACTCAATTGTTCCGACAAGCATATGCGCTACCCTAGGCCACTGCCCATTGTCCTAAGACAAAATTGCACTCCTACTAGATATCCTAAAACACACTGCCTTTATATATTTTATTGTATGCTACCCCTCCTCTTGTTTCCCCCCATTCCCTTTAGATTGTAAGCCTGCAAGGGCAGGGTTCTCTCCCCCTTTTGGGTCTTGGAAAACATTATACATTTTATTCATCATGTTACTTCTATCACTGTCATTACCACTTCTGTATTTAGTATTCTGTATGCTGTATCATTTTTTGGTATGTTGTCACTAATTATGTATCTTGTATATTAGTGTACACCATTGTCTGTATTATGTACCCCATGTTTGTTTCTTACTTTGTACAGCGCCACGGAATATGTTGGCGCTTTATAAATCAATAATAATAATATGGCAGCCTCCATATTATTCTCACCTCGGGTTCCCTTAAAAGCTCTTGCTAATGTTAACATTTGTGTGTATTCACACTGAAGGATGTGATTTTGTAAAAATCCCCCATAGCATCATGAAGAGCTTTTAAAATCTATAGTGTGAATCAGATAATAGGATTTAAAAAAAAAAGGTAAAAACACCAGACAAACTCTTTTCATTTGCAAGAAACGAAAAAAAAAAAACTGCTAGCGTTTGGAAAGGTCAGCCTATCACAGTAGTTTTCCGGAGGCATGCCGACCGGAAGTGACGTTCCTGGTTTTGCAGAAGCGGGATGGACAAGAACGTGAACACGTTACTCTTGCGGTAGTTTGCTCCTGCGGTAAGCGGAATCTGGACTTACTGCCACTATTACATCAGTGCCAGTCTCCGCCCGGCTATGACTACAAGCCCGTGATAGCCAAGCATAGCGGCTCTTCTCGGCTGTACATCGGTGTTCGCACGCAGGAGTCTTCCTTCCTGCTTGATGTGTTGCCGGTGGGAGGCTTGTAGAGTGCAGACACGGATATTGAGGACGAGTGCTGGACGACTGCCATGGGAGATCAGAAGGAGAACAGACCGCTCCAGCTGGAGAACTTGAATGACCTGGATATGTGCAAGAAGATGCTGGGCAACATGGATCTCAGTGGAGGGGTAACTTCATGTGTGATATATCCTAACAACAATGTATACAAATGGAAGTCTGTGACTTTTCTCATTTCTACAAATGGTATTTGTTTTCTGAAGCATAATTAGCTACATTCCTTTAGTTTGTGTATGGATACAGTAATTAGACGTGGTAAACAATAATTGCCTTATATCAATCATTTACCACCTAGCTCACAATATGTTAGATTGTTTAGTGAGCAAAGGTTTAAGCAAGTAACTTAGTGAGCGTTGGTTAAAAAAATATGCATGCAGGGGGCTGAGTGTTCACTAAAATTGCATTGCATTCGATGGGATTTACTTGCAATATATTTTGGCTGCATCCTATTGAAATCTCCTTATGGGAGATAACCATTAATATGTTGCATAAAATATTGGTGTCCAATATAAACTGGTGAGGATACAGTGTCTTACAGCCTGAGAATGACCAATTTAAGATATTATTCCACATAAGTTTTTTGATCAAATGGGCCACTTTGTGTTTTTTTTTTTTTGGGGGGGGGGGGGGGGGGGGGGTGTTAGATTTCAGTTAGATTTAATGTCTTTATCTGCTCAAGCGGTTTCTTTTAGGGCATATTCACAGTGGGGCGCTGCGGTTTAATGCAATGTTAAAGTTGCAACGTGCCTGTGTTTAGAGGTAATGCACTGTAAGGACTCATTCACACCAGTGCGCTTCTGTCTGCTTTTTTTCAGCACATCAATGTTAAAGGGATACTTAATTCAATGGGGCAAAAATGAGTTTCTCACCTGGGGCTTTCCTCAGCCCCCTGCAGCCGATCGGTGCCCTCGCAGCCCCGCTCTGATGCTCCTGGACCCGCCGGCGACGACTTCCGGATTCGCCGTCACCGGCCGACAGCCATGGGAACGCGAGTGATTTTCCGTGTTCCCAGCCATAATATCGCCCCCCTATGCTGCTATTGCGCAAAACTCATTTTTGCCCCTTGACTTAAGTATCCCTTTAAGGCCTCGTTCACATCTGCTGTGCTAAAAAAACGTGTGAAAGCGCGTGGTAAAAACTCATGCGGTTTAGTGCGTGTTTCTGTACATTGTGCTTCTTTAAAGCACGTTTTGCTTATTGTAGCAGTTGTCAATAAAACTGTTTTTCTATGTAAATGTATTTTTTTTTCTCCAATTAGGGGTAAAAAATGCATGCGCTTCTATGCGCTACAAAAAAGCGCACCCATTCACTTGCATTGATGTGCGCTTTACAGCTCAACGCACAAAAAAATGCATGTTTTTGTAACGCTGCTCAGCGCAGCACATAGATGTGAACCAGCTACTTTTGCAACAAATGGAGAACCTAAGTAGAATGTTGTATGTCATAGTGTTGTACTGAAACTTTTACATAGTGTTTTTGTTTCAGTGCTGATGATTGTAGCCTATGATTCCACATATAGAAATGGTGTTTTCAAAACATTTAGCGATACATATAGTTAAAACGCACACACTCACTCACAGGATTAGTAGGAACACCATACTAATACGGTGTTTGACCCCCTTTCGCCTCCAGAACTGCCTTAATACTATGTGGCATTCATTCCACAAGGTGCTGAAAGCATTCTTTTTAGAAATGTTGGCCCATATTGATAGGATAGCATCTTGCAGTTGATGGAGATTTGTGGGATGCACATCCAGGGCACAAAGCTCCTGTTCCATCACATCCCAAAGATGCTCTATTGGGTTGAGATCTGGTGCCTGTGGGGGCCATTTTAGTACAGTGAACTAATTGTCACGTTCAAGAAACCAATTTGAAATGATTTGGGCTTTGTGACATGGTGCATTATCCAGCTGGAAGTAGCCATCAGAGGATGAGTACATGGTGGTCGTGAAGGGATGGACATGGTCAGAAACAATGCTCAGGTAGCTTGTCATATAAACGATGCCCAATTGGCACTAAGGGGCTTAAAGTGTGCCAAGAAATCCTCCACACCATTACACCACAAGCCTGCACAGTGGTAACAAGTCATGATGCTTCTATGTTCTCATTCTGTTTACACCAATCTCTTACTCTGAGACTCATCAGACCAGCAACATTTTTCCAGTCTTCAACTGTCCAATTTTGGTGAGCTAGTGCAAATTTTAGCCTCATTTTCCTATTTGTAGTGGAGATGAGTGGAACCCGGTGGGGTCTTCTGCTGTTGTAACCTATCCGCCTCATGTGTAATATATGTATTTACACACACTCATTCACAGTATTCATCCGCTTTTTGCAGATGTCCAGGATACTACTCACTCAATCTCCAGTCTAATTATTTTTAACTCCTGTCCTCTTTGGTCATGTGGATACTGCAGTGAAAATAGATTAGTGTTTGACGCATATGTAATTCTTTGGTTGTTCAACTAGTTTCACAACAGAAGTTGTTTAATTGTGCTTCAGATAGCCCCATACACATGCTCAACAGCGGCCTTTTATGCAATTATCAAACAACTTGTGAAACAAGTTGAAACAACCAAAAAAAGTTGTTTGGTATTGTTCAAACAACTGATAAGACATCAATCCAACTGTTGGATTGACGTCTTATCAGTTGTTTGAACAATAGCAAGCAACTTGTTTGGTTGTTTCAAAACAAAAGTTGTTTGATTGTTCTGCATAAAAGACCGCTGTTGAGTGTGTGTATGGGGCTTGAGGATCGAGTGCCAATATTTACAAGGCACAGATATAGTGAGCGCAATTCATATAGAGTGGTACAGTGAGTAGTTGGATGGACATCTGCCTTGAGGAGTTGAGCAGCAATGAATTGCTGCATTATGGGACTTTTAAGGCACTAATCTAGTTTAGGTGACCAACGGGGAAAACTCAAAAGGAACAGTTATCCAATCACAGCATGAATCATGCAAGAACAGCGCTGGATATTTTGGCACTGCGATAGGCGGTAATGGGAATTAAGGCTGAAGCAGCCCTGGGACAGTAATTTGGGTGCCGTCAAAAGATGGAACACAAGTTACTATAAAAAAAAAAAAAAAAAAAAAACTTATTAGGCCACCAGCAGTATTACGTCTTTCTCCATTATTCATGGCGACCTGTAGGGAGAACAGTAACACTGCTTGGACTTCTGCAGGAGCCGGGTAAAACATTTATGGGCTTTACCCTGTGCCCTAATTTCCCGGCAGCTTAATTCTTGGTGTTCTCTTACAGCACAAAGCATTGTGATTGGTAAAATAGTTTGGGCATAGTTTACAACTACCTATCTGAAATCTAGCCGTTCGAGAGGGTGCCATCCACCCAATCACGTTAGTGGAATTTCCCTATGAGGTTCCCCCCTGGGTCCCCTAAAGTAGACTAGCCCCCTTTTTAAAAAAAAAAAATAATAATAATAATAATCCAGACGTGTTATCACCACCAAAAATTTATGTATGTTCTATTGTATAGTGGGAATAAGGGAAACCATTTTTTCAAAAAAAGACCTTTTTAGGAAATTAGTTTTTATACTTAATAAAATTATGGTTTAAAAACCTTGTTTTTTTTTGCCTTCTTTAAATTGATTTTATCAAACTACAATCCATTTTTGGGAAAAAAAAAAATTTCGCTGCAACTCCCCTCCAGGCCGTCTCCCTGGGTCCGCTCTATAGCGTGACCCGGGCAAGTCTGCAGCCTCTGCACATGCGTGAACGCGTTCCCATAACTGGGGGCATTCTGGGTGAGCGCAGTTCTGCTCAGTTCGCATTGTAATTGCGAATTACAATTTTGCTAAATTTGTGCTCATCACTGTTCCTGATTACATCATTTGGAAATGCCCTAGTTTTTAGTAGACTTAAGATATAGTGGGCCAGATTTATCAAAGCATTACCGACAGTTTTTTCTTCTAAAACTGTTCTAACCAGCAGAAGAACAGTTCTGCATGATAGTAAGAAACTTCCCAAAGCCTATGTAATAGCGGCAGTTTAGCGTGGATTTCTAAAGCTACACTACAGTTAAGAAAAGTGCAAATCCATCCCTAAATTGCTGCAGATTAAGAAGTGCTCATTAGCAGTTCTCCAGATAGTGCAGGCTAGATGTGATTTGTGAAGGGCTCCTCCCCCCTCACTCAGAGCTTGCTGACAGCAGGTGTGTTGGTTACCTCAGTAACAGCAATTTCTCTCACACACAGCACTGCCTGAGAGACCTTCCTAGCTCCTTCTATTCCTTGCAGTTTAAAGAGAAACTCCAACCTAGAATTGAACTTTATCCCAATCAGTAGCTGATACCCCTTTTACATGAGACATATAATGCTTTTCACAAACAGACCATCAGGAGGCGCTGTATGACTGATTTTGTGCTGAAACCCCTTCCACAAGAAGCTCAGGGACCGAGGTACTTTTGGCAGTTTGTTACAATGTAGCAAGGTTCACAGACAGGAAATGGCTGTTTACAGCTGTCTCTTAACAGCCAAAACAGCTAGGAGCAGCTACATAACCTGCCCACAGTAAAAAATGTCACCATGTAATAAATGTCAGAATGTAAATCGGGGAGAGGAAAGATTTCACAATGAGCAAACACTAAATCATTTATACATAATTATGGTAAAATGAAGCACTTTTTTACTACATTATTTTCACTGGAGTTCCTCTTTAAGATATAATGATTTCTTAGGATGTCGGAGACAGTTCTGCATGTCAGACGGATTTCTAAAAACCTACTAATATTTTGTCTCACATTCTTGATAAATCTGGCCCATTGAACCTAACGTAACTTCATTCCACAGTGTATATGTACCTAGGCTAAGGGCCTGTTTCCACTACGTGCAGATTGGATGCAGAAAAATTGACTCCAATGAATGCCTATGGGCCGGTTTCCACTAAACACTGTAGCGTGGATCGGAGGGGTTGACCCTAGAGATGTGCAACCGCACTCGGGGCAATGCAGACAGCGCAGCCACGGCCAGCTCCGGTGGCTATATTAGGAGCGGCATGAGAGCCCGACCCGGCCTGTGGGGTCGCGATCGGCACGGGGGGGGGGCTTTCAGGAAGGGGACCCGGCGGAACTGCACGGAGGGCACGGACGGCGTCCTCCATGCATATAAACATCTTCCAGGTACTTGACTTTTTTTAAGGACTTTGGCCTCGTAAGTCCTTTAAAGCTGATTTCTTTTTTTTTATAAGGACACAGGTGCCAAC
>NC_090646.1:291103311-291321273 GCF_040937935.1 Hyperolius riggenbachi | reverse complement strand
CATTTTTCCAGCCAGATCCTCATATCTTATTCCTAAAAAATGACATATATTCAAGACAAAGGATGTGGCCTGAGGGAAAAATTTTAAGGCATTTTCTGCAAGTAAAGCTGTGTACACATGCTAGATAACAGACTCTGCTGAAAACTCAGCATATGTTCAGCAGCCCCAGTACCCCGCCCTCCCAGTAATTTAGGGCTGGTTCACACAGATGTCTGAGGAGGCCTGTTTCTGTTTCAAACGCTGAACACTGACTGCTTTCAAATATCATGTCATTTAGTCAAGTAGTTTGTAATCGGTTAACAGCGTTTGCTAAAGTGTTCGTGTTTGAAAGCTTTTTATGGCGATTTAATGAGGATTATGGTCTAATTCCTGTCAGCCACATTGTTGGTAGAGATGTCGCGAACCTCCGATTTTCGGTTCGCGAACTTCCGCGGAAGGTTCGGTTCGTGAAAAAGTTCGCAAACCGCAATAGACTTCAATGGGGAGGTGAACTTTGAAAACTAGAAACACTTATGCTGGCCACAAAAGTGATGGAAAAGATGTTTCAAGGGGTCTAACACCTGGAGGGGGGCATGGCGGAGTGGGATACACGCTAAAAGTCCCAGGGAAAAATCTGGATTTGATGCAAAGCAGCGTTTTAAAGGCCGAAATCACATTGCATGCTAAATTGCAGGCCTAAAGTGCTTTAAAACATCTTGCATGTGTATACATCAATCAGGTAGTGTAATTAGTGTACTGCTTCACACTGACGCACCATGGCGAGGATTGCTCTTCCTCACTCAGTGATGTCTGGTTAGGTAATGTCTGTCTGCCATATCAACTTTCGATGGTTCTTTCTATACCATTGTTAACCACTTGAGGACTGTGGGCTTTACCCCCCTTAAGGACCAGGCACTTTTTTCCATTCAGACCACTGCAGCTTTCACGGTTTATTGCTCGGTCATACAACCTACCACCTAAATGAATTTTGGCTCCTTTTCTTGTCACTAATAAAGCTTTCTTTTGGTGCTATTTGATTGCTGCTGTGAGTTTTACTTTTTATTATATTCATCAAAAAAGACATGAATTTTGGCAAAAAAATGATTTTTTTTTACTTTCTGTGCTGACATTTTTCAAATAAAGTAAAATTTCTGTATACATGCAGCGCGAAAAATGTGGACAAACATGTTTTTGATTAAAAAAAAAACCCATTCAGTGTATATTTATTGGTTTGGGTAAAAGTTATAGCGTTTACAAACTATGGTGCAAAAAGTGAATTTTCCCATTTTCAAGCATCTATGACTTTTCTGACCACCTGACATGTTTCATGAGGGGCTAGAATTCCAGGATAGTATAAATGGGGGGTCCAAATGACCCCATTTTGGAAAGAAGACACCCCAAAGTATTCACTGAGAGGCATAGTGAGTTCATAGAAGATATTAATTTTTGTCACAAGTAAGCGGAAAATGACACTTTGTGACAAAAAAAAAAAAGTTTCCATTTCTTCTAACTTGCGACAAAAAAAGAAATCTGCCACGGACTCACCATGCCCCTCTCTGAATACCTTGAAGTGTCTACTTTCCAAAATGGGGTCATTTGTGGGGTATGTTTACTGTCCTCGCATTTTGGGGGGTGCTAATTTGTAAGCACCCCTGTAAAGCCTAAAGGTGCTCATTGGACTTTGGGCCCCTTAGCGCAGTTAGGCTGCAAAAAAGTGCCACACGTGGTATTGCCGTACTCAGGAGAAGTAGTATAATGTGTTTTGGGATGTATTTTTACACATACCGATGCTGGGTGGGAGAAATATCTCTGTAAATGACAATTTCTTAATTTTTTTTTTACACACAATTGTCCATTTACAGAGATCTTTCTCCCACTCAGCATGGGTATGTGTAAAAAATACACCCCAAAACACATTCTACTACTTCTCCAGAGTATGGCGATACCACATGTGTGGCACTTTTTTTGCACCCTAATTGCGCTAAGGGGCCCAAAGTCCAATGAGTACCTTTAGGATTTCACAGGTCATTTTGAGAAATTTCATTTCAAGACTACTCCTTACAGTTTTGGGCCCCTAAAATGCCAGGACAGTATAGGAACCCCACAAATGACCACATTTAGAAATAAGACACCCAAAGGTATTCCGTTAGTAGTACGGTGAGTTCATAGAAGATTTTATTTTTTGTCACAAGTTAGCGGAAAATGACACTTTGTGAAAAAAAAACAATAAAAATCAATTTCCGCTAACTTGTGACAACTAATAAAATCTTCTATGAACTCGCCATACTCCTAACGGAATACCTTTGGGTGTCTTCTTTCTAGAATGGGGTCATTTGTGGGGTTCCTATACTGCCCTGGCATTTTAGGGGCCCTAAACCGTGAGGAGTAATCTTGAAACAAAATGTCGCAAAATGACCTGTGAAATCCTAAAGGTACTCATTGGACTTTGGGCCCCTTAGCGTACTTGGGGTGTAAAAAAGTGCCACACATGTGGTACCGCCGCACTCAGGAGAAGTAGTATAATGTGTTTTGGGGTGTATTTTTACACATACCCATGCTGGGTGGGAAAAATATCTCTGTAAATGACAATTGTTTGATTTTTTTTTTTACACACAATTGTCCATTTACAGAGATTTCTCCCACCCAGCATGGGTAAGTGTAAAAAATACACCCCAAAACACATTATAATACTTATCCTGAGTACGGCGATACCACATGTGTGACACTTTTTTGCAGCCTAGGTGCGCTAAGGGGCCCAACGTCCTATTCACAGGTCATTTTGAGGCATTTGTTTTCTAGACTACTCCTCACGGTTTAGGGCCCCTAAAATGCCAGGGCAGTATAGGAACCCCACAAGTGACCCCATTTTAGAAAGAAGACACCCCAAGGTATTCCGTTAGGCGTATGGCGAGTTCATAGAAGATTTTATTTTTCGTCACAAGTTAGTGAAAAACGACACTTAGCGGAAATTGATTTTTTTTTTTTTTCACAAACTTTTGACAAAAAATAAAATGTTTTATGAACTCGTCATACACCTAACAGAATACATTGGGGTGTCTTTTTTCTAAAATGGGGTCACTTGTGGGGTTCCTATACCGCCCTGGCATTTTACGGGCCCAAAACCGTGAGTAGTCTGGAAACCAAATGTCTCAAAATGACTGTTCACGGGTATAAGCATCTGCAAATTTTGATGACAGGTGGTGTATGAGGGGGTGAATTTTGTGGAACCGGTCATAAGCAGGGTGGCCTTTTAGATGACAGGTTGTATTGGGCCTGGTCTGATGGATAGGAGTGCTAGGGGGGGTGACAGGAGGTGATTGATGGGTGTCTCAGGGGGTGGTTAGAGGGGAAAATAGATGCAATCAATGCACTGGGGAGGTGATCGGAAGGGGGTCTGAGGGGGATCTGAGGGTTTGGCCGAGTGATCAGGAGCCCACACGGGGCAAATTAGGGCCTGATCTGATGGGTAGGTGTGCTAGGGGGTGACAGGAGGTGATTGATGGGTGTCTCAAGGTGTGATTAGAGGGGGGAATAGATGCAAGCAATGCACTGGCGAGGTGATCAGGGCTGGAGTCTGAGGGCTTTCTAAGTGTGCGGGCGGGTGATTGAGTTCCCTAGGGGCAGATAGGAGTCTAATCTGATGGATAGCAGTGACAGGGGGTGATTGATGGGTAATTGGTGGGTGTTTGGAGGAGAGAACAGATGTAAACAATGCACTTGGGAGGTGATCTGACGTCGGATCTGCGGGCGATCTATTGGTGTGGGTGGGTGATCAGATTGCCCGCAAGGGGCAGGTTAGGGGCAGATTGATGGGTGGCAGTGACAGGGGGTGATTGATGGGTGATTGACAGGTGATCAGTGGGTTATTACAGGGAAGAAAAGATGTAACTAATGCACTGGCGAATTGATAAGGGGGGGGTCTGAGGGCAATCTGAGCGTGTAGGCGGGTGATTGGGTGCCCGCAAGGGGCAGATTAGGGTCTGATCTGATGGGTAACAGTGACAGGTGGTGATAGGGGGTAATTGATGGGTGTTTAGGGTAGAGAACAGATGTAAACACTGCACTTGGGAGGTGATCTGACGTCGGATATGCGGGCGATCTATTGGTGTGGGTGATCAGATTGCCCGCAAGGGGCAGGTTAGGGGCAGATTGATGGGTGGCAGTGCCAGGGGGTGATTGATGGATGATTGACAGGTGATCAGTGGGTTATTACAGGGAAGAGCAGATGTAACTAATGCACTGGCGAATTGCTAAGGGGGGATCTGAGGGCAATCTGACCGTGTAGGCGGGTGATTGGGTGCCCGCAAGGGGCAGATTAGGGTCTGATCTGATGGGTAACAGTGACAGGTGGTGATAGGGGGTGATTGATGGGTAATTAGTGGGTGTTTAGGGTAGAGAACAGATGTAAACACTGCACTTGGAAAGTGATCTGACGTCGGATCTGCGGGCGATCTATTGGTGTGGGTGGGTGATCAGATTGCCCGCAAGGGGCAGGTTAGGGGCTGATTGATGGGTGGCAGTGACAGGGGGCGATTGACGGGTGATTGACAGGTGATCAGGGGGATAAATGCATACAGTACACGGGGGGGGGTGTCTGGGGGGGAGGGGGTCTGAGGAGAATCTGAGGGGTGGGGGGGTGATCAGGAGGGGGCGGGGGGATAAAAAAAAATAGCGTTGACAGATAGTGACAGGGAGTGATTGATGGGTGATTAGGGGGGGTGATTGGGTGCAAACAGGGGTCTGGGGGTGCTGTGGGCGATCTGGGGCAGGGGGGGAGAAATCAGTGTGCTTGGGTGCGACATAGGGTGGCTGCAGCCTGCCCTGGTGGTCCCTCGGACATTGGGACCACCAGGGCAGGAGGCAGCCTGTATAATACACTTTGTAAACATTACAAAGTGTATTATACACTTTGTATGAGGCGATCGCGGGGTTAACATCCCGCCGGCGCTTCCGTATGGCCGGCGGGATGTTGCGGCGGGTGAGCAGAGTCAGGCGCCGGCGGAGGATTGCGTCACGGATGACGCGATCGCTCCGCCCATGCCCCTAAAAGGACCGCCGCCTTTGTGGGTGAGCTGGTCCTTGCGGGCTCCACTTCCCGGCCGCCCCTGTGCGTTAGGCGGTCGGGAAGTGGTTAAAGCTTACATCTATTTTTTTGCATTACATTTTCTATTTGCTGTTCAGTACCTGCAACGAGAATCTATTATGGAGGGCAAGTCTGCCATTGTGACCAAGGGTAATGGTGGGGGAACCCTTCCTGATGTGATTCCGGTCCGGAGTTGGAGCCTAACAAACGGTCGGCTACCACCACACATCCATTGCAAGGAGGGCAGCAGGCATGCCCGCCCCAAGGTAGTGACCAAAAATAACAATACGGGACTCGGGAGGCCCTGCTGTTTTTGGAATGAGTTGACTTTAAATCCTTCAACGGGAATCAGTTATGGAGGGCAAGTCTGCCATTGTCATCACGGGTAATGGCCCAAAATGGGAACCTGCTGAGACCCATGCTGTACCTGCCCTGACCGTGCTTTGCAGACCAGGCATCTGTGGTCAGGTGGACCCTTGACCCAGCGGAAGAAAAACCAAGTCGAAAGCATTTGCCAGGAATGTTTTATGGAGGGCAAGTTTGCCATTTTTTTCAATTGTGTGAAACCGTTTGATGGTCCTATAGTCTCAGTGCCATGGTGACTAGTGACCACTGACCATGGGTAATGGGCGGGGAATCCGGTTTCTATTGCGTTCCGGACTTGGAGCCTAAGAAACGGCTACCACCACACATCCAGGCAAGAAGGACAGCAGGCATGCCCGCCCCGAGAAAGTGATTAAAAATAACAAAACGGGACTCGGGAGGCCCTGCTGTTTTTGGAATGAGTTGACTTTAAATCCTTTAACGGGAATCAGTTATGGAGGGCAAGTCTGATCTGATGGTGCTTTCACTGCGATTCACCAGGTTGGTCTCCGGCGAGAATCTGTTATGGAGGTCAAGTCTGCCATTGTGACCACTGACCATGGGTAATGGCGGGGGAACCCTTCCTGGTGTGATTCTGATCCGGAGTTGGAGCCTAAGAAACGGCTACCACCACACATCCAGGCAAGGAGGGCAGCAGGTATGCCCACCCCGAGGTAGTGACCAAAAATAACAATACAGGACTCAGGAGGACTTTTGAGGCCCTAATTGTAATGAATCAACTTTAAATCCTTTAACGGGAATCAGTTATGGAGGGCAAGTCTGCCATCCATTCAAGTGCAAGTTATGCATTGACTGCCAGGTATAATACAATGTGCAGTCACAGATGCAGTGAAAGGTATGCAGTGACTGCAAACAGACGTTTGTGTAGTGATGGCCGTGCTGGACTGGTGCGCACCATGACGAGAGTGCAGGTGACGGTGGCTTTACAGCCCATATGGTCGCCCGGCTGATGTAGCTGAATGACAGAACAGTGACTGTCCAGCTGATCAAATTTGGTCTGACCACAATGAAGCAACAACCTTATTATCTTTGGTGTACCACCACCACCCGAGACACTCATATAGCCGGCGGTCATTGCTTCATTGTGATACGCAAGCCTCTTCACCGCGGCAAGGTAATGATCACAAAGGGGGTGGGCACATGTACATAATTCAGGAATCTGCCTAGAGTCCTGAAACCTGTTGGTGGTGGCGGAGAAGGCAAGTGGCCTGCGGGCAGAGATGCTGTGTGTGGGGACTGACTTAGTCTTCGGTCGTGCAGTAGCCCTCCATGATCCATTCCTCATTCATTTTGATAAAGGTCAGGTACTGAACACTGTCGTGACTTAGGCGACTTCTCTTCTCAGTGACAAAGCCTCCAGCTGCACTGAAGATCCTTTCTGACAGGACACTTGTGGCAGGGCAAGAGAGAAGTTGTATGGCAAATTGGGACAGCTCTGGCCACATGTCAAGCCTGCGCAACCAGTAGTCCAAGGGTTCATCGTCGCTGCTCGCAGTGTCTACATCCACACTAAAGGCTAGGTAGTCGGCTACCTGCCGGTCCAGGCGTTGGTGGAGGGTGGATCCGGAAGGACTATGGCGAGGAGTTGGACTAAAGAATGTCCGCATGTCCGACATCACCCTGAGATCGCTGGAGCGTCCTGTCCTTGCCTGCGTGGACTTGGGAGGAGGAGGATTACTGCCAGTGGTACCTTGATTGCGTTGTGCAGCCACATCACCCTTAAACGCATTGTAAAAAGCATCATCGACAGCTTGTTCTGCAAGTGCTGCATCCTTTCCGCCTTGTGTTGAGTTGGTAACAGGTCCGCCACTTTGTGCCTGTACCGAGGGTCTAGTAGCGTGGCCACCCAGTACAAGTAATTCGCCTTGAGTTTTTTGATACGGGGGTCCCTCAACAGGCTGGACAACATGAAAGAGGCCATCTGCACAAAGCTGGATGCAGACATACTCTCCATCTCCTCTTGCTCTTCCTCAGTGACGGGGCGCAACTCCTCTTCCTCCCCCGAGCTACGAACAATACCACGGGAACGTGGAGCAGCAGAAGCCCCATGTGACGGCTGCCGCGGTTGTTGTTCTTCCGCCGCCTCTTCCTCCTCCACAGAAACACCTTCCTCATCATCATCATCAGAGTCTGACTCCTCTCCTTCCCCACACGACTCCTCTTCTTCCTCCTCCTCCTCCCCCCTCTGTGCTGCCGCAGGTGTTGTGGAAACATCTAGTTCGGATGTAAATCGATCCCACGACTCCTGCCGTAACTGTTCTCGTTCAGGCTCCTCCACAGCTGTATCCACCACTCTACGCACGGCACGCTCCAGGAAGTAAGCATAGGGGATCAAGTCGCTGATGGTGCCCTCAGCGCGACTCACCAGTTTGGTCACCTCCTCAAAGGGCTCCATGACCCTGCATGCATTTCGCATCAGTGTCCAGTTGTTGGGCCACAACATCCCCATCTTACCAGATTGTGTCCTTGTACTGTAATGATACAGGTACTGGGTGACGGCTTTCTCCTGGTCTAGCAGGCGTGAGAACATCAGCAGGGTGGAATTCCAGCGAGTCGGGCTATCGCAAATCAGGCGTCTCACCGGCAAGTTGTTTCCACGCTGAATGTCCGCAACGTGTGCCATGGCCGTGTAAGACCGCCTGAAATGCCCACACAACTTCCTGGCCTGCTTCAGGACGTCCTCTAAGCCTGGGTACTTGGACACAAATTTTTGCACGACCAGATTCAGCACATGTGCCATGCAGGGTACATGTGTCAGCTTTCCCAAATTCAACTCGGAAATGAGATTGCTGCTGTTGTCACACACCACGTTGCCGATCTCAAGCTTGTGCGGGGTCAGCCATTGCTCCACCTGTTTGTTAAGAGCAGCCAGGAGAGCTGCTCCAGTGTTACTCTCCGCTTTGAGGCAAGACATGTCTAACACTGCGTGGCACCGTCGTACCTGGCATACAGTATAGGCCCTGGGGCGCGGGGGCTGTGTAGCTGGAGGAGATCGCAGCACCAGCCGAGGAGGAGGAGGATGACGACAGCGAAGAGGATGTAGCAGGCGGAGAGGAGGTGGCTGGAGGCCTGCCTGCAAGCCGTGGAGGTGTGACAAGTGGGTCTGCTGCGCAGCCATGTACTCCCTGCTTGCTGCCATCGATCACCAGGTTGACACAATGGGCTGTGTACGTAATATAGCGGCCCTGCCCGTGCTTGGCAGACCAGGCATCCGTGGTCAGGTGGACCCTTGACCCAACGTACTTCGCAATAGATGACACCACTTGCCTCTGAACTGCACGGTACAGTTTGGGTATGGCGTTTCGTGAAAAATAAGTGCGGCCTGGTATCTTCCACTGCGGTGTCCCAATGGCCACAAATTTACGGAAAACCTCTGACTCCACCAGCTTGTATGGTAATAGCTGGAGAGCTAATAGTTCCGCCACGCCAGCTGTCAGACGCCGGGCAAGAGGGTGACTGGCAGACATTTGCTTCTTACGCTCAAATACTTCCTTTACGGACAGCTGGGTACTGCTGTGGGCAGAGGAGAAGGAACCGCTCAAGGGAAGAGGCGGTGTGGAGGAGGGTGGCTGTGAAGGTGCAAGGGAGAAAGCGGATGAAGACGATGCACCTGAAGGAGTAGGAGGAGAAGGAGGGTGGCTTGTCTTTTGAGGGGTGCTGCTTTTCCTCAGGTGTTCTTGCCATAGCTGTTTGTGCTTTCTCTCCAGGTGCCTTCGTAAGGCACTTGTCCCTACGTGAGAGTTGGCCTTTCCACGGCTCAATTTTTGCTGGCAGAGAGAACAGATGGCTTTGCTCCAATCTGAGACACACGTTAAAAAATTTCCAAACCGCTGAGCCCCCTGGGGTGATGGTGCTACAGTGGCATCAGCAGCTGACGTTGAAGGGCATGTTGGCTGGCTGTCCATAGCTGGCGATACATGGCGCCGGACACTGCCCCCAGCTGTTTCTGAGGACGAGCTCTCTCTGCTTCTATCATGGAGTCGTCTCTTCCTACTCCTCTCTGACTCCCCCTCTGAACTGTCCCCCTGGTCATTTCCTCTACTGGGAACATACGTGGCATCCGTATAATCGTCATCATAATCCTTCTGCCCAGCTTCACTTTCCTCAGACACCTCTTCAACTGCACCAACTTCAGGTGGTTCATCATCCCCCTCCTCACACGTTACGTCCATATTATCGCCACCTAACTCAGACGTATGAGGTGGTGTACCTGCGCCTTCTTCTTGTTGTTGCAGTAGTGGCTGTGAATCAGTGATTTCACCACCACCAAATAACTCCTGCGAAGTGTCAAATGCAGCGGATGTGGTGCTTGGTGTTCTGTGTTAAATACTCATGCACGTCCTCACAATTTTGGGAAGTGATGGCACATGCCTTCTTCTGAGCACTGTATTTTGGGCCAGGTCCACACGAAATCACAGCAACACCACCTCGCACAAACCTGCCGGTGCCTGGTGGCCTTCCTCTGGGTCTGCCTCTACTTCTTCCTCTACCTGGTTTGTCCATCTCGAGGAGATGCTAGGTATATGCAGTGAGCTGGGTTCACTCAACACAACAGGTAGTTATATGCAGTGAGGTGGGTTCATTTAACACAACAGGTAGTTAGATGCAGTGAGCTGGGTTCACTGAACAATAAATGTAGTTCGATGCAGTGAGCTGGGTTCACTCAACATAAAAGGTAGTTATATGCAGTGAGGTGGGTTCACTGAACAGTAAAGGTAGTTAGATGCAGTGAGCTGGGTTCACTGAACACAACAGGTAGTTATATGCAGTGAGGTGGGCTCACTCAACACAACAGGTAGTTATATGCAGTGAGGTGGGTTCACTCAACACTGCAGGTAGTTATATGCAGTGAGGTGGGTTCACTGAACAATAAAGGTAGTTATATGCAGTGAGGTGGGTTCACGCAACACAACAGGTAGTTATATGCAGTGAGGTGGGTTCACTGAACAATAAAGGTAGTTATATGCAGTGAGGTGGGTTCACTGAACAGTAAAGGTAGTTATATGCAGTGAGCTGGGTTCACTCAACACAACAGGTAGTTATATGCAGTGAGGTGGGTTCACTCAACACAACAGGTAGTTATATGCAGTGAGCTGGGTTCACTCAACAGAAAGCTAGGGATATGCAGTGAAGAGGTGGGTTAAGTAAACACAACAGGTACTGGGTATATGCAGTACTGGGTAGTACAATGTGCAGCTCCCTGTCACACACACAGGTAGTCACTGAATGTGCTGGGTTGCTGGCAGTGGCACACACAGTATGAATTAGCAAGCCTGTGTCTGCAACAAAAGTGTCAGTTTGACACACACACACAAAAAAAAGAACAGGATTAGCTCTGAAAAGAGCTGTTGAGGGGTGCTATATAAGCAATAATAATCAGCCAGGAGCAAGCTAAGCAGCCAAGAACCTAACTAATCTGTCCCTAGGAGAACAATCTGCAGCAGCTCGCCCTAGTCTGTCTAATAGCAGGCAGACGAGTGACTGTAATGGCCGCCGGAGGCTGCCTTATATAAGGGGGGTGGGGTTTCAGGGCTTAGTGTAGCCTGAATGGCTACAATGTGCCTGCTGACTGTGATGTAGAGGGTCAAAGTTGACCCTCATAGTGCATTATGGGGTGAATCGAACTTCCGCAAAAGTTCGCCTGGTGCAGGCGAACGCGAACAACCAAAGTTCGCCTGGAACCGTTCGCCAGCGAACCATTCGCCCCATCTCTAATTGTTGGCTGTCATCCTGTCAGAGCGTTTGTTGGCTTTGGAAGGCAGTTTCTATTGTCTGGTGAATGCTGACGACTCCAGAAGCTGCATGTGGCTGAGAGACGTTGATCAACTGCAACACTTTTAAAAACTGTTGTCAACGCTGTAAACCGCAAACACAAAAATGCTTCTATTGCAACCCATTGGAAGTTGCAGAACCGATGCAAATTAAATGACAATAAAAAAGCACTGCCAGTCATCCGCGTGAACCGGTCCTTATAGTGCATTTTAACAAGGAAGAAATGTACATCTTGTAAGTGCGTACACATGTATTTTAAATTTTCTTATCAACCTGCAGCAATCGTGGAATCTGGATTACTCTCCATGTATGGGAAACTAAACACTGAGTTATCAAATAGCAGTGCACTGCATCAGTCATGCTTCATTTCATCACAGAACCAATTACATTTATTACCACATTTACTTTAGAAACAGGTCAGGTGGAAAGAATTGGTCAGCATGACAGCTGTGTTCAAGTAAAGAAGTGCCTTCAATTGCCTGTAGATGTCGCTGCTGTTTAATACTTGTGATTATTAAGTCAGTGAAGCATTGTAAAAATGAAACAAAGGTTAAAGTAAATGTAAATTAAGCGGGATGATGTGGTTTGAACTTCTGAAGCTTTCTGCGGCAGGAAAAGAAGCCCATAATAGGTATATTTGTAGTAAAGTGGAATGGCACAGGGAATGTGTTATTGTGATAGGAAGGCTTCTGTTTGCAGCAGATTTTTCTGGGGTTCTACATGTGAAGAGAACTTATATCGCCCCTGTTACAATTTTCAGCCTTATTTCTTCTATCCTAGAAGTTCCTATACCTCTTCTAATGTGCTCTGGATTACTGCAGCCTTTTCTAGTTGCACTGTCTCTGTAATATAACTAATCTTCTTTCTTTTGGCAGGCTTTGTTGACACAGAGAGGAATGCTGCCTCTGCTGTGATAGGGAGAAGTTATGCATGCCCTCTGCAGGCTCTGTGTGTGTGCTTTGTTTATCTTTCACAGACAGACCTCTGCTCTCTGGTTCAGCTTGTCATGCTGAGAAACTGTGAAAATCCCTGACAGGAGTGCAGATAATTCACTGGTAATAAAAACTTGTAGTATACTGTAACTATATATATATATATATATATATATATATATATATACACATCACTTCATCACTTCCTGCTGGTTATCAGCCATGTTTTTTGTTTGTAAACACTGCCTAAGGCTGCTTTCACAGTGGGACGTTACAGGTGCAAGTTAGAGCAGCCTGTAACGCAGCCCAACTCACAGTAATGAAAAATCAATGGGCTGTTCACAGTGCCCAGGTTGCGTTACAGTGTAACGCTGGACGTTCAAAGAAAGTGTAGCATGCTGTGCGTTATAGGTGGTTTTAGCTGCGTTAGACTGTTTGCACATGCTTCGTAAGGGGAGAGTCCGCTATTATTCCTAGCCACATGGCTATCTAATATTCACTGCACTGTAGTGTTGTCCAGATCATGAACAATTCGGATCTTTGGATCTTTTTTTGTGAGTCGAATCATCCGGATCATCACAATGAAGGATTCGGTTCACAGTGGATGTCTGGAAGAAGCAGGAACTGCAGCTTCTGTGCACAAGCACAATCTTCCTGCTGCATCTCTCCCTTCCCCATTAGCACCCTCAATGTGCCCCCATTCTCCTGCACCTCTCACTCTGCTGCACCACTGCTTCCCTAGTAAAATGATTCAAAGATTTGGTTCAAAGATCCAGATCTTTTCAATGATCCAATTCGAATCATTGAAAAAAGATCCAGACTACCCAGGATAGCACCAAGAGCCTCATAACGCGGCTCAATCTGACGTCCAACTTCAACACCACCATGCACTACGTTAGGGGCAAGTTATGCGACCTTAATGTCCCCTAAAACGCAATGTCTTGGTGTGAAAGAGGCCTAAAACTGGTGATTAAAAGCCAGGATTGCGGTGGGGAGTGGCGGAAACGGCAAAGAGGAATCCAGGAGATCACTGACTTGATTGGTAAGTTTTTTAGGGCTCGTTTCCACTATTGCAGTGCGGAATCGCCTGGATTCCACCGCTGATGAAATCGCATGCGGATGCGATTCCCCATGCGTTTTTTGCCGCGAATTCGCATGCGATTTTGCGTAGGTGAGGGTATATGCGATTTTAACCATGTCACTGCTTGTGTAAATTTACATTGGTACCTATGCGAATTTGCGGCAAAAAACGCATGGGGAAACCGCATGCGATTTCCCTATTAAATACTTTGCATGCGATTCGCATGCATTACACTCGCAAGCGAATTCTGCTGCTCTTTTATGCGTTTTTTCACCGCTGAAAAAAACGCACCTCAACAACACTACAGTGGAAACAGGCCCATCCACTTGCATTACATGTGCGAATCCGCATGCGTTGGACGCATGCGGATTCGCGATAGTGGAAACGAGCCCTTATTGTACAAATCGGACAGTACAGATTCTCTTTAAAGGAAACCAGAGACGAACTATATTCAAAAGTTTTATACATACCCGGGGCTTCCTCCAGCCCCATCCGCACAGAACGCTCCCACTCCGCCATCCTCAGTCTTCTCAGTCTGCTGTGCCGGTCCCATAAGTTTGGCCAGTCTAAGCACCCGCAGTACTATTCTCCGGCGGAGAGAGCACACTGCGCTTGCTCAGACTGGCCGAACTTACGGGACCCGATACAGAAGAGAGAGAAGACTGAGGACGGCGGAGTGGGAGCGATCTGTGCGGATGGGGCTGGAGGAAGCCCCATGTATGTATAAAACTTTGAATATAGTTTGTCTCTGGTACACTTTAACTGTTCTAACTTAATCTCCTCTGCCTCTTAATACTCTAAGTCATAGACCCTGAACAAGCATATGCAGCAGATCAGATGTTTATGACATTAGACAAGAATAGCTGCATGCTTGTTTCTGTTGTGCTTCAGACACTACTGCAGACAAATAGACCAGCAGGACTGCCAGGCAATTGGTATTGTTTAGAAGGAAATAAATATGGCGGCTTCCATAGTCTACTTACTTCAGGTTCCCTTTACCAGAGCCAAAAATCCTAGGAAAACTGTGGGAACAGGCATATAATGTCACCTGTCTCGATGCTTACTGCTCCCCCCGTTCTCTTCTCTGCCCCTGCAATTACCTTATCGCACCCTGGGATCTTTTTGTAAGTCGACTGAGTTGGGCTTCAGCTGTAGCCAGGAGCGCATGCGTATGACGTCGCTACGCCAGGCACATGACATCATGCGCACTGCGCGCCCGGCTAGCGTCTCCACTGAAGCCCGACTATGGCGACTTACAAAAAGTTCCTGGGGCGCGATAAGGTAATTGCAGGGGAAGAGAGAGGAGAACGGGGGGAGCGGTAGGCATCGGTACAGGTGACATTATATGCCTGCTCCCACCGCTTTCCTAAATTTTTGGCTCTGGTATCCTTTTAAAAGAGCTTCCCAGTTGAATAGACTAGCATTTTTGGTGAACAGGAACTATGCCTATAGGGAAAGTTAGGGCTGGTTCACAAGGGTAGTAAGCCAGAGCTGAGCGATTTATAAAGCACTTTTCCCTGCGCTTTGTGCTTAGAAAAGTGCTATTGTAAGCATTTTTGCTGAGCGATTAATTTAGACACTTCCTGATTTCAGTCAGGAAGTGAACTCTTTGACCCGGAAATGAATAAATACAATGTATTTATTCATAAAAGCTGTTACAGGAGGCCCTAGTGGTCAGACCTCAAATGGCCTTCCAAACGGTGCCAGCACACGGATCGTGCGAACTCTGGTCGCAGTCAATGCGCAGGAACCGTTGGGAATTAGCCGCAGACAAACCAGAAGGGAGCCTGTGAGATACGCTAATTACAAAATACACACTAATTCAGGGTATAACTGCCACCACCTCGGTTACCATGGGCCCGAGGAGCCCGCTGACTGACTAGTCCTGTGAATAAAAACGGTTAAACACACTCTATTCTGTCTAGCCAACAACAACCAATAGTAGCGTCTCTTCAGAGACCCGGGATCAGTTCTGTGCGTGCTGAATAGTAGGGTAGCTAGAACAACAACTGACGATAGCGTCGGTTTATTGAAAGCAGTATAAATAATTAATATATACAGACAATTATTAAAATCAACAATTATTAAAACAGTAATAGCCAGTATGCAAAAATAAAAGAAGGGAGAAAAAATACTTAGTTCCTGGAAAGATGTCCTTTAATGGGAAAACTTGTAAAGTTCTTGGTTTCAATCAAAGTTCAGAGTTCAGACCAGGTGGATGCCAGCATATCCTCAAGCTGGCACAGATGAGTTCAAGATGTTTCAGGGTGGAGGACACTGAGTTTGTCTCCTCTGCCATTCTTATGCCCCTGATCCAGTAGGAGGGAGTGAGGGCAGGGCCACACACCCCCTTAGAACATGAGATGAGTCCTCCCCTTGTCCTGGGGACCAGAAATCATGTCTTAACCACATATGGGCTCTATCTCACAGAACCATACAGGTCAGGGCAGATTTACTAATATTTTCAGGTCTGCCTCGATTTACCCAGCAGCCTGATACCAAACATGAGGGGTGGGACCCCTGTGGTATCATCAGGGCACTTTCGAACTGCCTAATAGAGTTGGGCCGAACCTCCGATTTTAGGTTCGCGAACCGGGTTCGCGAACTTTCGCGTAACGTTCGGTTCGCGTTAAAGTTCGCGAACTGCAATAGACTTCAATGGGGATGCGAACTTTGAAAAAAAAAAATTATGCTGGCCACAAAAGTGATGGAAAAGATGTTTCAAGGGGTCTAACACCTGGAGGGGGGCATGGCGGAGTGGGATACACGCCAAAAGTCCCCGGGAAAAATCTGGATTTGACGCAAAGCAGCGTTTTAAGGGCAGAAATCACATTGAATGCTAAATGACAGGCCTAAAGTGCTTTAAAACATCTTGCATGTGTATACATCAATCAGGTAGTGTAATTAAGGTACTGCTTCACACTGACACACCAAACTCACCGTGTAACGCACCGCAAACAGCTGTTTGTGTAGTGACGGCCGTGCTGGACTGGTGCGCACCATGGCGAGAGTGCAGGTTTTGGTGGCTTTACAGCCCATATGGTCGCCTGCCTGATGTAGCTGAATGACAGAACAGTGGCTGTCCAGCTGATCAAATTTGGTCTGACCACAATGAAGCAACGACCTTATTATCTTTTGTGTGCCCCCCGAGACACTCATCTAGGCGCCGGTCATTGCTTCATTGTGATATGCAAGCCCCTTCACCACGGCAAGGTAATGATCACGAAGGGGAATGGGCACATGTACATGCCTTTTCTTTTGTTGTTGCAGCTGCCCGCAGTGCAGCCAGAAAAATTAGGCAGTCATGTACACGCACCAGAAAATTTTTTACAGCTGCCGCTGCTAGCAGCAGCCTAAAAAATTCAGCAATCCGCCTGGAGTCCCGGACCCTGTTGGTGGTGGCGGAGAAGGTAGTCAAGCGGCCTGCAGGCAGACATGCTGTGTGGAGGGACTGGGAGCGACTTAGTCTTCTTGGGGCAGGCCAGGCAGCCAGTCACACGGCGTGCAGGCAGAGATGCTGTGTGTGCGGGGACTGACTTAGTCTTGGGGCGAGCAGCAGCCCTCCGGGATCCATGCCTCATTCATTTTGATAAAGGTGAGGTACTTAACACTTTTGTGACTTAGGCGACTTCTCTTCTCAGTGACAATGCCTCCAGCTGCGCTGAAGGTCCTTTCTGACAGGACGCTTGCGGCAGGGCAGGAGAGAAGTTGGATGGCAAATTGGGATGGGACAGCTCTGGCCACAGGTCAAGCCTGCGCACCCAGTAGTTCAAGGGTTCCTCATCGCTGTTCACAGCAGTGTCTACATCCACACTTAAGGCCAGGTAGTCGGCTACCTGCCGTTCCAGGCGTTAGTGGAGGGTGGATCCGGAAGGGCTACGGCGAGGCGTTGGACTAAAGAACGTCCGCATGTCCGACATCACCATGAGATCGCTGGAGCGTCCTGTCTTTGACTGCGTGGACACGGGAGGAGGATTAGTGGCAGTGGTACCTTGCTGGCGTTGTGCTGTCACATCACCCTTAAAGGCATTGTAAAGCATAGTTGACAGCTGGTTCTGCATGTGCTGCATCCTTTCCACCTTCAGGTGAGTTGGTAACAGGTCCGCCACTTTGTGCCTGTACCGAGGGTCTAGTAGTGTGGCCACCCAGTACAGCTCATTCCCCTTGAGGTTTTTTATACGGGGGTCCCTCAACAGGCAGGACAGCAAAAAAGACGACATCTGCACAAAGTCGGATCCAGTACCCTCCATCTCCTCTTGCTCTTCCTCAGTGACGTCACGTAAGTCAACCTCCTCCCCCCGGCCGCGAACAATACCACGGGAAGGTTGAGCAGCACAAGCCGCCGGCGACGCCTGCTGCGGGTGTTCTCCTGCTGCTGTCCCCTCCTCCTCCTCCTCCCCCAAAGAAACACCTTGCTTATCATCCTCTGAGTCTGACTCATCTTCTGCACACGACTTCTCTTCTTCCTCCTCCTCCCCCCTCTGTGCTGCCGCAGGTGTTGAGGAAACAGCTGGGTCTGATGAAAATTGGTCCCATGCCTGTTCCTGCCGTAACGGTTCCTGGTCACGCTCATTCGCAGCTTCATCCGCCACTCTACGCACAGCACGCTACAAGAAGTAAGCGTAGGGAATTAAGTCGCTGATGGTGCCCTCACTGCGGCTCACCAGGTTGGTCACCTCCTCGAACGGCCGCATGAGCCTGCATGCATTTTCCATCAGTGTCCAGTTGGCGGGCCAGAACATCCCCATCTTCCCAGACTGTTTCATTCTACTGTAGTTGTAGAGGTAGTGGGTGACGGCTTTCTTCTGTTCTAGCAGGCGGGAGAACATGAGCAGGGTCGAATTCCAGCGAGTCGGGCTATCGCAAATGAGGCGTCTCACCGGCATGTTGTTTTTCCGCTGAATTTCCGCAAAGCGTGCCATGGCTGTGTAAGACCGCCTCAAATGCCCACAGACCTTCCTGGCCTGCTTCAGGACATCCGCTAAGCCAGGGTACTTTGCCACAAATCTTTGAACAACTAGATTCATGACATGTGCCATGCAGGGTATGTGTGTCAGCTTCCCCATATGCAAAGCGGCAAGCAGATTGCTGCCGTTGTCGCACACCACGTTGCCTATCTCCAGGTGGTGCGGGGTCAGCCACTCATCCACCTGTTTCTTAAGAGCAGCCAGGAGAGCTGCTCCAGTGTGACTCTCCGCTTTGAGACAAGACATGTCTAAGATGGCGTGACACAGTCGTACCTGGCATGCAGCATAGGCCCTGCGGAGCTGGGGCTGTGTAGCTGGAGAGAACTGCCACTCAGCCAAGGAGGAGGAGGACAGCGAAGAGCATGTAGCAGGAGGAGAGGAGGTGGCAGGAGGCCTGCCTGCAAGCCGTGGAGGTGTCACAATTTGGTCCGCTGTGCCCTGCTTGCCATCGTTCACCACCAGGTTGACCCAATGGGCTGTGTACGTAATGTAGCGGCCCTGCCCGTGCTTGGCAGACCAGGTATCCGTGGTCAGGTGTACCCTTGACCCAACGCTCTTCGCAAGAGATGACACCACTTGCCTCTCAACTTCATGGTGCAGTTGGGGTATGGCCTTTCTCGAAAAATAAGTGCGGCCTGGCATCTTCCACTGCGGTGTTCCGATGGCAACAAATTTACGGAAGGCCTCAGAGTCCACCAGCCGGTATGGTAACAGCTGGCGAGCTAACAGTTCCGCCACGCCAGCTGTCAGACGCCGGGCAAGGGGGTGACTGGCCGAAATTGGCTTCTTCCGCTCAAACATTTCCTTCATGGACACCTGACTGCTGCTGTGGGCAGAGGAGCAGGAACCGCTCAAGGGCAGAGGCGGAGTGAAGGAGGGTGCCTGTGAAGGTGGAAGGGAGAAAGCGGCAGAAGCAGATGATGCACCTGAAGGAGGAAGAGGAGAAGGAGGGTGACTTTTCTTTTGTGTGCTGCTGCTGCTTTTGCTCAGGTGGCCATCCCATTGCTGTTTGTGCCTTTTCTCCAGGTGCCTTCGTAAGGCACTTGTCCCTACGTGAGTGTTGGCCTTTCCACGGCTCAATTTTTGTTGGCAGAGCGAACAGATGGCTTTGCTCCGATCTGAGGCACACACATTCAAAAATTTCCACACCGCTGAGCCACCCTGGGATGTGGGCACTATGGGGACCTCAGCAGCTGATGCTGAAGGGCAAGTTGGCTGGCTGTACATAGGTGGCGATACATGGTGCCGGACACTGCCACCAGCTGTTTCTGACGAAGAGCTGCCCCAGCTTCTTTCAGCAACTTCTCTCCTCCTACTACTCTCTGACTCCACCTCTGAACTGTCCCCCTCTTCATCTCCTCTATTGGGAACATACAGAGGATCCCTATCATTGTCATCATCGTAATCATCCTGCCCAGCTTCGCTTGCCTCAGACAAATCCAAACATGCACCATCAGTAGGTCCTTCATCCTCCTTACACGTTACATCCATAGTGTTGCCGCGTAACTCAGACATATGAGCTGGTGAAAATTCATCTGGCTGTAACAACAATGGCTGTGCATCAGTGATTTCAACACTAAATAATTCTTGCGAAGTGTCAAATGCAGCGGAAGTGGTGCTAGTAGTAGCGCTGGTGGCTGAGCAAGATGAGGTGTTCTGTGTCGCTAAATACTCAACCACGTCCTGACAATCTTGGGAGGTGATGGGACGTGCCTTCTTCCGAGCACTGTACTGTGGGCCAGGTCCACACGAAATTACATTTACACGACCTCGCGCAGACCTGCCGGGTGGCCTTCCTCTGGCTCTGGCACTACCTCTTCCTCTACCTGTTTTGTCCATATCGGGTATGCACGGAGTGGTATATCACACTGCGTGCACTCACGTAGGTAGGTGGGTTCACTTAACTGCACAGGTATGCGCACTGATGCGGTGGGTTCACTGAACAGAACAGGTATACAGTGGCGGGTTCACAGAACAGGTATGCAGTGGCAGGTTCACTGAACAGAACAGGTATGCAGTGGCGGGTTCACTGAACAGTACAGGTATACAGTGGCGGGTTCACAGAACAGGTATGCAGTGGCAGGTCCACTGAACAGAACAGGTATGCAGTGCCGGGTTCACTGAACACAACAGGTATGCAGTGGCGGGTTCACTGAACAGTACAGGTATGCAGTGGCGGGTTCACTGAACAGTACAGGTATACAGTGGTGGGTTCACTGAACAGAACAGGTATGCAGTGGCGGGTTCACTGAACAGAACAGGTATGCAGTGGCGGGTTCACTGAACAGTACAGGTATACAGTGGCGGGTTCACAGAACAGGTATGCAGTGGCAGGTTCACTGAACAGAACAGGTATGCAGTGGCGGGTTCACTGAACAGGTATACAGTGGCGTGTTCACTGAACAGAACAGGTATACAGTGGCGGGTCCACTGAACAGAACAAGTATGCAGTGGCGGGTTCACTGAACACAACAGGTATGCAGTGGCGGGTTCACTGAACAGTACAGGTATGCAGTGGCGGGTTCACTGAACAGTACAGGTATACAGTGGCGGGTTCACTGAACACAACAGGTATGCAGTGGCGGGTTTACTGAACAGAACAGGTATACAGTAGCGGCTCCACTGAACAGAACAGGTATGCAGTGGCGGGTTCACTGAACAGTACAGGTATACAGTGGTGGGTTCACTGAACAGAACAGGTATGCAGTGGCGGGTTCACTGAACAGAACAGGTATGCAGTGGCGGGTTCACTGAACAGTACAGGTATACAGTGGCGGGTTCACAGAACAGGTATGCAGTGGCAGGTTCACTGAACAGGTATACAGTGGCGTGTTCACTGAACAGAACAGGTATACAGTGGCGGGTCCACTGAACACAACAGGTATGCAGTGGCGGGTTCACTGAACAGTACAGGTATGCAGTGGCGGGTTCACTGAACAGTACAGGTATACAGTGGCGGGTTCACTGAACACAACAGGTATGCAGTGGCGGGTTCACTGAACAGAACAGGTATGCAGTGGCGGGTTCACAGAACAGGTATGCAGTGGCAGGTTCACTGAACACAACAGGTATGCAGTGGCGGGTTCACTGAACAGGTATACAGTGGCGGGTCCACTGAACTGAACAGGTATGCAGTGGCAAGTTCACTGAACACAACAGGTATGCAGTGGTGGGTTCACAGAACAGGTATGCAGTGGTAGGTTCACTGAACAGGTATGCAGTGGTGGGTTCACAGAACAGGTATGCAGTGGCAGGTTCACTGAACAGGTATGCAGTGGTGGGTTCACTGAACAGGTATGCAGTGGTGGGTTCACTGAACAGGTATGCAGTGGTGGGTTCACAGTACAGGTATGCAGTGGTGGGTTCACAGAACAGGTATGCAGTGTTGGGTTCACTGAACAGGTATGCAGTGGTGGGTTCACAGTACAGGTATGCAGTGGTGGGTTCACTGAACAGGTATGCAGTGGTGGGTTCACAGAACAGGTATGCAGTGGCAGGTTCACTGAACAGGTATACAGTGGCGTGTTCACTGAACAGAACAGGTATACAGTGGCGGGTCCACTGAACACAACAGGTATGCAGTGGCGGGTTCACTGAACAGTACAGGTATGCAGTGGCGGGTTCACTGAACAGTACAGGTATACAGTGGCGGGTTCACTGAACACAACAGGTATGCAGTGGCGGGTTCACTGAACAGAACAGGTATGCAGTGGCGGGTTCACAGAACAGGTATGCAGTGGCAGGTTCACTGAACACAACAGGTATGCAGTGGCGGGTTCACTGAACAGGTATACAGTGGCGGGTCCACTGAACAGAACAGGTATGCAGTGGCGGGTTCACTGAACACAACAGGTATGCAGTGGTGGGTTCACAGAACAGGTATGCAGTGGTGGGTTCACTGAACAGGTATGCAGTGGTGGGTTCACAGAACAGGTATGCAGTGGCAGGTTCACTGAAGAGGTATGCAGTGGTGGGTTCACTGAACAGGTATGCAGTGGTGGGTTCACTGAACAGGTATGCAGTGGTGGGTTCACAATACAGGTATGCAGTGGTCTGTTCACAGAACAGGTATGCAGTGGTGGGTTCACAGTACAGGTATGCAGTGGTGGGTTCACTGAACAGGTATGCAGTGGTGGGTTCACAGAACAGGTATGCAGTGGCAGGTTCACTGAACAGGTATGCAGTGGTGGGTTCACTGAACAGGTATGCAGTGGTGGGTTCACTGAACAGGTATGCAGTGGTGGGTTCACAGTACAGGTATGCAGTGGTGGGTTCACAGAACAGGTATGCAGTGTTGGGTTCACTGAACAGGTATGCAGTGGTGGGTTCACAGAACAGGTATGCAGCCAGGAACAAGCTAAGCCTAACTAATCTTTCCCTATGAGAGACAGTCTGCAGCAGCTCGCCCTACTCTCACTAATGCAGGCACACGAGTGACCGTAATGGCCGCCGCTGCCTGCCTTATATAAGGAGGGTGGGGCTCCAGGGGCTAGTGTAGCCTAATTGGCTACACTGGGCCTGCTGACTGTGATGTAGAGGGTCAAAGTTGACCCTCCATGTGCATTATGGGGCGAACCGAACTTCCGCAAAGGTTCGCCTGCGGGACGCGAACGCGAACCACGGAAGTTCGCATGGAACCGTTCGCAGGCGAACCGTTCGGCCCAACTCTACTGCCTAACTGACAGTCTTTACCTCAGAATGTTCTGAAATGTTCTCAGAACCAGCGCCAGACAGGGCCCTACATGCTCTGTTAGTTTGGAGGGTCTGCCAGCCTGGCAACACAGAAAATATGACACATATAGCAGTTTATGGAATATGATCTACATCTGGGATTGACAGCAGGTCATCCCTAGGTGAGGTTCTTTTTGAAGCTGGCAGCAGCAAGCCACATGTCGGCTCCCCTGCTGGGGAAGGTGCCAGAGTGTCTGAGTTTTTCTACTCTAGATTGCTTCTGTCATGGTGCTTGTCACCTATACCTGATGGATGGGCCATCAGCACAGCTTAAAGCCAGGGACTCTCTGCAGATGGCTAGGGCCCTTTTGGTGGAAGGAGGGAAAGAGAAAAAAAAAAGAAAAAAACCCCTAGGGATGTAATTTCTGATTCCTGTAGTGGCTGCACAAATTTAGCCAGAAAGCGATCAGAAATTGGACTGTGCGGCTCCTTCCAATTCGCCCGCGTTTCTCACGGCTGTTCCGTGACAAAAGCGCTCGGGAAATCGCAATACAAAGCGCTTTTTTCAAGTGCTTTGCGATTTCCCCATACCTTCCGTTGAGCCAATGCACTCAGAAAATAATACAGGAAACGCGTTTGTGATTTAAAAAGAATCAAAACGCTGAAATGTGAACAGTCTCATGGGAAATCATTGCACAAGCGCTTTTAGAGCAATTTCTAAAATCGCCAGCACTTATAAAAAAAATCGAAACCGCTCATAGTGTTAATAAGCCCTAAAAGCAACTTTTTCGGCAACTAACCAAAGCATTATTTAAAACGGATCTGGAGCCTTTCCATTCAAACGAATGGAAATGTTTTTTTAAGTGACAGCAGTTGGCATTCGTGCAAACTTCGCAGAAGATCCTGTCATTTGTCCCGGTTATTACAATGTTTCAACTATGTCCCTAGAACAATGTATGGTGACAATATTTTATTTGGAAAAAAAGGTGTATTGTTTTCAGTCTGTCACTAATTACAAGCCCTTACTTGCAAAAATAACAGTAATATACCCTAATGGCATAAATATTAAAAAAAAGTTGAGTCCCTAAGGTAAGTTTTTTTATCTATGTTTTTTTGTCATTTTAATATGCAAATGTTTTAGTTTGGTAACTATGGGAGAGTGGGGAGGTAAAGGGTTAATTTTAATGAATTTAGGTATTTTTTTATTGAATTTAATGTTTTAGGGTATAATTTACTATTTGGCCACTAGATGCTCCGCCTCCCCTAGTTTATTCCTCCTGTGTAACAGAAGAAGTAATGCATATACAGTATGTTTTACTATCACTTTTGTCAATGACCACTGGTATCTCATTAATGCTGGCGATCATTGATCACAGGAAATACAGTGGGTTGCAAAAGTATTCGGCCCCCTTGAAGTTTTCCACATTTTGTCACATTACTGCCACAAACATGCATCAATTTTATTGGAATTCCACGTGAAAGACCAATACAAAGTGGTGTACAAGTGAGAAGTGGATTGAAAATCATACATCATTCCAAAAATTTTTTACAAATAAATAACTGCAAAGTGGGGTGTGCGTGATTATTCGCCCCCCTGAGTCAATACTTTGTAGAACCACCTTTTGCTGCAATTACAGCTGCCAGCCTTTTAGGGTATGTCTCTACCAGATTTGCACATCTAGAGACTGAAATCTTTGCCCATTCTTCTTTGCAAAACAGCTCCAGCTCAGTTAGATTAGATGGACAGCGTTTGTGAACAGCAGTTTTCAGATCTTGCCACAGATTCTCGATTGGATTAAGATCTGGACTTTGACTGGGCAATTGTAACACAGATATGTTTTGTTTTAAACCATTCCATTGTTGCCCTGGCTTTATGTTTAGGGTCATTGTCCTGCTGGAAGGTGAACCTCCGCCCCAGTCTCAAGTCTTTTGCAGTCTCCAAGAGGTTTTATTCCAAGTTTGCCCTGTATTTGGCTCCATCCATCCTCCCATCAACTCTGACCAGCTTCCCTGTCCCTGCTGAAGAGATGCACCCCCCGAGCATGATGCGGCCACCACCAAATTTGACAGTGGGGATGGTGTGTTCAGAGTGATGTGCAGTGTTAGTTTTCTGCCACACATAGCGTTTTGCATTTTGGCCAAAAAGTTCCATTTTGGTCTCATCTGACCAGAGCACCTTCTTCTACATGGTTGCTGTGTCCCCCACATGGCTTGTGGCAAACTGCAAACGGGACTTCTTATGCTTTCTGTTAACAATGCCTTTCTTCTTGCCACTCTTCCGTAAAGGCCAACTTTATACAGTGCATGACTAATAGTTGTCCTATGGACAGAGTCTCCCACCTGAGCTGTAGATCTCTGCAGCTCGTCCAGAGTCACCATGGGCCTCTTGACGGCATTTCTGATCAGCGCTCTCCTTGTTCGGCCTGTGAGTTTAGGTGGATGGCCTTGTCTTGGTAGGTTTACAGTTGTGCCATACTCCTTCCATTTCGGAATGATTGCTTGAACAGTGCTCCGTGGGATGTTCAAGGCTTTGGAAATCTTTTTGTAGCCTAAGCCTGCTTTAAATTTCTCAATAACTTAATCCCTGACCTGTCTTGTGTGTTCTTTGGACTTCACAGTGTTGTTGCTCCCAATATTCTCTTAGACAACCTCTGAGGCCCTCACAGAGCAGCTGTATTTGTACTGACATTAGATTACGCACAGGTGCACTCTATTTATTCATTAGCACTCATAAGGCAATGTCTACAGGCAACTGACTGCACTCAGATCAAAGGGGGCCTAATAATTATGCACACACCACTTTGCAGTTATTTATTTGTAAAAAATGTTTGGAATCATGTATGATTTTCGTTCCACTTCTCATGTGTACACCACTTTGTATTGGTCTTTCATGTGGAATTCCAATAAAATTGATTCATGTTTGTGGCAGTAATATGACAAAATGTGGAAAACTTCAAGGGGGCTGAATACTTTTGCGACCCACTGTAGATCGGTGAATGGGAACTGGGTTACCATTTGCTGATTAGTGTACTAACATGGGACGAGAACGTGTGCATGGTGAGCGATCTCGGTGGAAGACTAATATCAGTAACTAATAAAATTGAATTCAGAAATATTTGCATCTCATTCCTGCTTTAACTACTCTACGACCGCGTCACACCGATGGGCATCAGCGTGGTGGTTACCCCAGGACCGTCAAGTCCTAGGGGAGTGTTTTGTGGGCGATCGTGCACGCGCATCACCCAGCAGTCTGTGCGCCGCTAATTAGCAGCGCCGGGACGAGAACGTGTGCGTGGTGAGCGATCTCGGTGGAAGACTAATATCAGTAACTAGTAAAATTGAATTCAGAAATATTTGCATCTCATTCCTGCTTTAACTACTCTACGACCGCGTCACACCGATGGGCATCAGCGTGGTGGTTACCCCAGGACCGTCAAGTCCTAGGGAAGTGTTTTGCGGGCGATCGTGCACACGCATCACCCAGCACTCTGTGCGCCGCTAATTAGCAGCGCCGGTGGGCTGTTACGATCTAGCCTACAGAAATAGTATAATACAGGTTGTTTAGTCAACAACCTGTATTATACTGGCTGCCGCCTCCTCCTCTGGTGGTCCCTTTGCTTGATGGACCACCAGAGAGGACGGCAGTTTGTTAACACGCACGCACGCACACACACACACTTGTGCCCTTACCCCCTGATCGCCCTCAGAGACCCCTCTGATCAACCCCCCCAGTGCATTGTTTACACCTGATCTCCCACCCCCTTATCACCCACTGTCTCCCCCTGTCACTCACCCATTAGATCAGGCCTTAATCAGCCCCCTGTGGGCTCCTGATCACCCCCCCTGCTATTGTTTAGCTTTGATCTCCTCTCTGTAAGGCCTGTAAACAGCCTTCTTTTCATCCCCTGATCACCACCTGTCACTTTCCCCCATCAGATCAGGCCCTGATCAGCCCTCTGTGGGCTCCTGATTACCCCCCCCCCTAAGATCCCCCTCTGATCACCCCCGCTGCTATTGTGTTTACCTGTGAGCTCCCCTCTGTAAGGCCTATAAACAGCCTTTTATCACCCCCTGATAGCCTCCTGGCCTCCTGCCCCCTGTGACTGTCTCATGCCCTAATCAGCCCTTTGCGGGCTTCTGATCCCCACCTCACTGATCAACACCCCCCCCCCCCCCCCCCCGTGATCTCCCCTCTGTAAGGCCTATAAACAACCTTTTATACCCCCGAAAGTCTCCTGCCAACTTCTTGTGACCGTCACCTGTCTGATCAGGCCCTATTCAGCCCCCTGCGGGCTCCTGATCACCCCCAGATCCCCCCTCCCTGGCCAGTTAGTTGGCTAGGCCCCTTTGTTAGGTAGTTAGCATCAGTTAGCGCCCAGCCCACCGCAGTCGCTGATTAGCGTCATCACTGTTGCTAATCAGAATTGGTACTATATAGCGCCCATAGTGCCCCCTTTCACCACCCAGTGTGGAATCCATGTGGAGACAGATCATCTAGGATCGGCCCTAGACGCTTTTAATTTGTTCTTCACTGAGGATCTCTACAACTTAGTCGTGGCAGAGACCAACCGTTACCGCCTATCCGAGAAGCTACTACGCCCAGCCTTTCCGGTGGAAACCAGTCACACTTTCCGAATTTAAAATCTTTTTGGGCCTTCTCCTCAACATGAGTCTAACTAAAAAGAATGTATTGTGGTCCTATTGGTCTACGCACCCAATATATCACATGCCCATGTACTCTGCTGCCATGTCCACAACCTGTCATCCAAGAGGCCACCCTGCTTATGACCGGCTCCACAAAATTCGGCCCCTCATAGACCACCTGTCATCGAATTTGCAGATGCTTACACCCCGAACAGAACATCTGCATAGACGAGTCCCTTGGCATTAAGCAGTACATCCCAAGCAAGTGCGCCCGGTATGGGGTCAAGCTCTGTGAAAGGGCCACAGGCTATACATATAGTTTTAGGGTCTTTGAGGGAAAAGATTCAAAATTGGAGCCGGTCGGATGTCCTGACTACCTGGGGTGCAGTGGCAAGATTGTGTGGGACATGGTGTCACCCTTGTTCCAGAAGGGGTACCATTTATATGTGGACAACTACTACACAAGTGTGGCCCTCTATCAGCATTTACAGATAGTCATAATTTGCTGCTGTGGCACTATGCGGCCTAGTCCCCGGGGCTTGCACGGGGGGAGAGGGCTGCCTGGCGTACCGAAGACCTTCTCGCAGTGAAATGGAGGGACAAGAGGGACGTTTACCAGGACTGGAATAAGGTGTGACACCACTGTTTATTGTCCCACCTGTCCTGACCAGCCTTCCCTATGCATAGGGGAGTGTTTCGAGAAGTACCACTCACAGGTACGCTATTCGAGTAGAGAATGTGAGATGCAGTAGTAGGCACACAAAGGTCTCTCAGGGCTCTTTCACACTGGCGCGATGCGTCGTGGCAAATTGCATAGCGAAAGTCCCACTTTGCGGTCCCCACTATGCTGGAAGTGGTTGACTTAATGCTAGTGCGACTTAATGCTAGTGCATACCTACGTTACTGCGTGGCTCCTGGTGACGCGCAGTAATCTTTGCGTCGCCATCCGGGACGACACAAAGATTACTTCCTACTTGGCTGAATGTCATGTATTAACGCGGTATTCCCTGAAGGTCTGTTTTTGGCAACGCGGTGCAGCGGGCGCGACCCACAGGATACGCCAATATGCAGTGTGAAACCAGACATCAGGTTTCGAGTGACCCTCTCCTTTCACTTGGGACAAAGTGCATAGTGTACTTCGCCATATCTCTGTGAGATTTGCGCTTTGCACACTGTCCCATGGGGAAGGAGTGGTTTGTCCTCAGAAGGTAAGTAAACAACAAAAAACACAGGTAAGCAAAAAAGTTAAAAGTTCCAAATGCTAATGTTTGGGTAAAAAGGTTCAATAAAGTTTATCAAAGTTAATGTTAATGAATTTATTGCATTGCTGCTTGCTTGTTTTTTTTTGTTTTTTTCTCTCTTTCTTCATCCATTACCCTTCCAGGTGGACTGATGCTGGGCATACACGGTCAGTTTTTTTCTTATCAATCGAGCCGCTGATGGCTCGATTGATAATATTCGAGAGGTCCGATGACCTGCCGGATAGATTCCCCGTGGGCGGACAATAGCGGGGAATCGAGCGGAAGATAAGGAGCGCCCGCGGGGACGAGCGGGAATCGATCTGGACGGCGGCGGGGACGGCAGGAGTCGATCCGGCGGCTAATCGAGCCGCCGGGTCGACCCGTGTATCCCCAGCATGACCGACCAATCGACCAACCAGATGCAGCACTGATGGTGCATCCTGACAGAAGCATTGCGTGTCTGTCAGATTACACACAAGTCGGTGCATGCAGCGCTGCAGGACGAGATTTCTCCTCCGCAGTAAGATACGTTTGCCAAGGCATATGACCTGAGGGGCGGTGTTGGAGTTCCGATGCTTTGGCAGCCACAAGTATCAAAATTGGCATGTTTTTTTTATCCACAACAATCGATGTGAATGGAGAAAGCGTCTTTGCCAGGGCATATGAGCTAAGTGGGTTTGGACAGTTTGGGCGGAGCTACTATGTCCTGGCAGATGCCTTTTCCCTCTTTTTTTCAAATTTTTTGGAAGATATTTTTTCATCCACATTGATTGATCAATGTGAATGGACGGATCTTTGCCATTTCTAGCCTAGAGGCCGAATGGAAAAAAGTGCATTACCTGTATGCCCAATATAAGGAGTATAGCAGAAAATCCTAATACTGGCCAAAAACGTAATGATTGCGGAGACCCTAAAATGCCAGGACAGACCCCCACTAATGACCCCATTTTGAAAATAAGACACTCCAACGTATTTGCTGAGGGGCATGGTGAGTTCATAGATTTTATTTTTTGTCACAAGTTAGCAGAAATTGTTCATAAAAAGCAGTGCGATAAAAAAAATCTTGTCGGGAAAATACCGCACTCGGTATTTTCCCGTTCTGTGTGCTAATTCATAAAGATTTACCGAGCTGCCGTTGAAGGTTGGTAAGTTACCGCAGCCCATTGAGCGGTAGAGTAGAGCAGTGTGGCGATTCTCTCTTTTGCCCTGCACAAATGAATCGCACAAATGACTCAGACAGATGATTCGCACAGACTTTCCCTGCCTGCACAAGTGACTTGCACAAATGACTCAGACAGATGACTGGCACAGACTTTCCCTGCCTGTACAAATGACTCGCACAGATGACTCAGAAAGATGACTCGCACAGACTTTCCCTGCCTGCACAAATGACTCACACAGACGGCTCTCTGCACAGATGACTCAAACAGACTTCGGCTCTCTGCACTTTGCATTCATCAGAAGTGTCTGTAACTTGTTAACGCCTCACCAGAGATGTCGGTAACTATCGTCAGGCTTACTGCTTGTTGCAGGCTTTATGAATTGACATTTGCTGACAATTTACTGACATGTGTTGGAGGTAACTACAGCCAAGTCGGTAATTTATCTCACTGGTCGGTAATGTCAGCTTTTCATGCGGTAACAGCCTTTATGAATTAACACTTTGCTAAGTGCTCGGGAAAGTCTGCTGTTTTCAGCATTACCGCATGAGGTAATGCTTTATGAATCGAGGCCAAAGTGTCATTGTCCGCTAACTTGTGACAAAAAATAAAATTTTCTATGAACTCACTATGCCCCTCATGGAATACGTTGGGGTGTCTTCTTTCCAAAATGGGGTCATTTGTGGGGTGTGTTGTGGGGTGTGGAAAGAAGACACTCATGAGGGGTATGGTGAGTTCATAGAAGATTTTATTTTTTGTCACAAGTTAGTGGGAAATGACACTTTGTGAGAAAAAAACCCCAGAAAAAAATCAATTTCTGCTAACTTGTGACAAAAAAAACAAAACAAAATCTTCTATAAATTCACTATACCCCTCATGGAATACCTTGGGTTGTCTTCTTTCCAAAATGGGGTCATTTGTGGGGTTCCTATACCGCCCTGGCATTTTAGGGGCCCTAAACCGTGAGGAGTAAAAATGACCTGTGAAATCCTAAAGGTACTCATTAGACTTCGGGCCCCTTTGCTCAGCTATGCTGCAAAAAAGTGTGACACATGTGGTATCGCCGTACTCAGGAGAAGTTGTATAATGTGTTTGGGGGTGTATTTTTACACATACCAATGCTGGGTGGGAGAAATATCTCTGTAAATGGACAATTTAGTGTAAAAAAATCAAAAAAGTTGTCCTTTACAGAGATATTTCTGCCACCCAGCATGGGTATGTGGGAATAGACACCCCAAAACACATTATAGTACTACTCCTGAGTACGGCAATACCACATGTGTGACACTTTTTTTGCTGCCTAGATGCGCAAAGGGGCCCAAAGTCCAACGAGCACCTTTAGGCTTTACAGGGGTGCTCACAATTTAGCCAAAAATGCCAGGGCAGTACAAGTACCCAACAAGTGACCCAATATTGGAAAGTAGACGCCCCAAGGTATTCACTGAGGGGCAGCATAGGGAGTCCAGATTTTATTTTATTTTTGTCACAAGTTAGCAGAAATGGAAACACTTTTTCTTTTGTCACAAAGTGTCGTTTTCTGCTAACTTGTGACAAAAAATAAAATCTTTTATGAACTCACCATGCCCCTCAGTGAATACCTTGGGTGTCTTCTTTCCAAAATGGGGTCATTTGGGGGTATTTACACTATCCTGGCATTCTAGCACCTCAAGAAACATGCCAGGTGCTCAGAAAAGTTAGAGCTGCTTCAAACTGCGCAAATTCACTTTTTAGTACCATAGTTTGTAAACGCTATAACCTTTAAACAAACAAATAAATATACACTTATTGGATTTTATCAAAGACATGTAGCACAATAAATTTGGACAAAAACTTGTATAGGAAAGGTTACTTAATTTGAAAAATTTACCACAGGAATTTTGTAAAAAAAAAAAAAATGGTATGTTTAACTTTGTCTTTTTTGAGGACTATATTAATCATTTACCGACATCCTATCGTATTAAAACGTCATGCTTACCGCTATTAACGGCAACATGACGTTTTAATACGTTGCGCATTCCCGCCGCTGCTACCGCCGTGTGCGCGCTGCTACCACCGCTGTTTCCGTCGGGATCCCGTGCTGGGTGATTGGGGAAGAAGACCGAACGGTCCTCTACCCAATCGCAGTGCCTGGAGTGAATGGACGTGACCGCGAACAGCGGCTTTGTCCATTCACAAAAACAGGAAATGTAACAATTAAATAAAGTGTAAAAAAAAAAAAAGTGAACACTTCCTATAATGAGTGTTCACTAGCGCCATCTTGTGGCCAAAAAGTATATTACACCTACAAAATACATACATTTTCAAGTATATACACATCATTAATAAAATTACACTTCCAACCCTCCCCCCCCCCCCCCCCCCCCCCAAAAAAAAAACCACTTGTAAAAAAAAAAAATATCAGCTTCAAAAAAATAAATAAATAGTTGCCTTAGGGACTCAGCTTTTTTATTCTATATTTTATGGGGGGAAATTAATTTTCATTTATTACATAGGGGCTTGTAATTATGGCCAGAACAAAAAAAACAAAACAGAAAAATAACACTTATATTTCAAAATAATATACTGTTGCCATACACTGTGATAGGGACATAATTTAAACGGTTTAATAATCGGGACCACTGGGCAAATAAAACGTGTTTGTTTTATCCACAGGAGAATGTTTAATTTTAAAACTATAATGGCTGAAAACTGAGAAATAATGATTTTTTTTTTCTTTTTTTTTCCTGTTTTTCTCATTAAAACGCATTTAGAATAAAAAAATTATTAGCAAAATGTACTATCCACAGAAAGCCTAATTGGTGGCGAAAAAAACGAGGTATAGATCATTTTCTTATGATAAGTAGTAATAAAGTTATTAGGGAATAAAAGGGAGGAGCACTGACAACTGAAAATTGCTCTGGTCCGTTAGGATAAAAACCCTTGGAGGTGAACTGGTTAAAAACCAAAAATCGCAGCAGCAATCAAATAGCACCAAAAGAAAGCTGTATTAGTGACAAGAAAAGGAGGTAAAATTTGTTTGGGTGGTAGGTTGTATGACCAAGCAATAAACTATTAAAGCTGTGAAGTGAAGAATTGGTCACTAGGGGGGGTTTAAGCCCGTGGTCCTTAAGTGGTTAACCTCCTTGGCAGTAACCCTGAGCCAGCAACAGAGTGAAAAAAACATGCTGAGAGGGGTAATCCCAGGGGGCGTGGTCAACATGGCGACCTGAGCGGACGCATGGTGAGGAGGCTCCGCTACCCAGCTTTATTTCCTCAGCTCTCACTGCCCAAACATAGCTGATTCCTGCGCTACTTATACCCTGCAAGCTCAACACACACCCAGGCACAAACTGGAGAGTTGGTCTGATCCTCCGGCGGAGGAATCCGCGGAAACCAGTACCGCTGCTACCTCTGACTGGAGCGAGTCTGCGGGTCCTGCCCGGGAAACGGCATCCTCTTCTCGTTATTACCCCTACGAAGCTCCAGCAATGTCGCAGCGCAGCAAGCAGAATAAGGAGAAGGAGAAAGGGGACAGAAATAAACAGCCAGACCAACATACGGATACCCCGTCTGCTCAGAAGTTGAAAGGGAAAGGTGATAAAGAGGCAGACACCATGGTCGCAGAAGAAGAAACAGAGCCACTCCCGCCGTATGTGGGCACCATTATGGAAGCAATACAGGCATGTCAGGCTGCCCTTACCATGAAAATTGACCATGTGGACGCTGGTCTAGGACTGCTCCGACAAGACATGTGCAGCATCCGTGAGCGAGTAACTGAGGTGGAAAGGCCCACCTCAGATAACGAAGATACGATTCGGGCACACAGCAATGATATTCCCGCCATGCAGAGACGGCTGAAGACCCTGGAGGATAAATCGGTGGATGCCGAGAACAGGAACCGGCGTAATAATCTGCGCCTGGTCGGTCTCCCGGAGGGAAGTGAAGGGAACGACGTACCCGCATATGTTGAACAATTACTCAGACGCCTTCTCCCTGATAACACGTTCTCTCCCTTCTTTGTAATCGAAAGGGCTCACAGGATTACCAGCAAAAAGAACCCCCCGGGAGCACCTCCTCGAGCCCTGATATTTAAAATCCTAAATTTCAAGGACCGGGATAATATCTTAACAGCTGCAAGAAACGTCGGTGACCTGTTCTTCGAGAATCACCGCTTGATGATCTTTCCAGATTTCACTACTGAGACGCAGAAACAGCGCCAGTCCTTCTCACAAGTGAAGCAGAAGCTACGCGATCGAAATATCCCATACGCCATGCTTTTCCCAGCAAAGCTTAGGGTTCAGGCGGACGGGGAGACCAAGTTCTTTGAAACACCTACTGATGCAATGACTTGGATAAATACCCTACCACGTCTACCTGAGTAGTACCTGTTTTAATACTTATCTACGAAACTGTAAGTACAAAGTTATCCCCACCTTGATGCCGATAATTAGTTACTGTTCAAGCCACACAGACTACTACGGTTATGTGATATGCCCCCCCCTGCTTAAACCGGCATTCTGGTCAATGGGAGATTAACCCCGGTTTCCACCTAGCCCTCTATAACTTACCTGATGCTGTAAATCGGGTTTAATCCTGTCTTTGAAGCCCGCCATATCTATTTTGTGCCTTAAGACACTCATTCATCCTTCGTAACGGAGTGAAGATGATGGTTGCACAGCATACTATTCCGAGACTGTCTATTAGATTAGAGACGGGATACTGTTATATATGTCCCTAACTATCAGCGGGACCGGTTGCTGATACCTTCGTTGTATTGTTATGCCTATTTTACTGTTCAACCTTATTTTAGCGACTCCTGCACGGTACTATGAAATATACTGAACGTCATGCGTGAATCCCTGCAGATGGAGTCAGAGCTTTAAGTTCACTTTAGAAGCTGTTTATTAGATGCCAATGTGGGAATTTTACTCCTTCTCTCTCTACTTGTAAATATATTACCGGCTTTAAACGACCCAGGGGATCTAATATACTGGTCCAACAGGCATAATCTAAATTTGATCCGCCATTGTACTCCGTTTTGGCGCGCTAACGCCCTTGTTGTTCTCCAATTTAAACTGCCCGCCCATACCTCGTTGGCGCGCGCGCGCGCGCGCGCGGTATATATAACTGCCAGTTGCAATGTCTAATGCTCCATTGTCAGTTCGCCAGTGGGGTATACCCTAATACTCGATCTCCTGGGTCGTTAGGAGAAATTAATGTGGTCTTGTTCTCTTAATATTGTGTGTCTGCACTGTTAAGATATGACAGTAGTACGGGTACGCATCGTTAAGCTACAGTGTACGAACGCCACCAATGTGGTTAGACGTAATAGTACTGCGACCCATTGCATAATAAAGCCGGGAGGAGTGTGAGGGATCTAGAAAAGGGTTTTTCTCCCCTTCTTTGTTTGTTTTGTGCCTTGTGCTGGTGACGTCTCCGGGGACCGGGCAGGTGTTCTGTCTATAATGCAGCCGCTGGGTTTTACTAGCCTCCGTACACAATTTTTCGCTAAAAGCTTGTAGATCCCCTGAAATCAGATGGCTGGGCGGTATTGCATGCAGCTGGTCTCCTGTGGCGTCGCTGGTGGGGGGCATACATAATTTTATTTTTATATATCGTCTTAATGGGCACAGTTAATGCCTATGCCTACTATGTAGGATACATTACTATAAAAATGCCATCTTATGCAGCAGTGGGGTATAGGAGATACTGGAACTATGCTACTCCGGTACTGCGTGGATGTGCTCCGCCAAATACATGACCCTGAAAGGGAGTAAACAACATATCTCTGTGATAGAGGGGCACCAGGGATGCTCATAACACCTTCCCGATATATACAATGAATGCTGAAACTCATAATTTACTTAGCGGCCCTCCACACAGACAGAATCCCTTTCTGGATAAGAAATATGCTCCTACTTCTGGCCATAGCCTGCAATACCCAGTAGATGGCGACACAGCACTAGCATATAAAGCTTGCAAAACCTGACCCCTCACTCACTCCAACCTGAATTGTCGCAAATTCTTTCTGTTTTAGGAAGGCAAACTTTTGTTTTTCTCGCATAAGTTAAAAGGGAAAACAAACTATAGTAATTGTTACCTAGTTAAAGGCGGAGCTCATGTATGAGGTCTGGAGAACCTCTAGGGTCTCCTGTTGTCCTGGTATCTCGGTGGTATTCATCTTATAATTTATATGCTTTACCATCACGCAGTGGCTTAACAGACCACACAGCTATATAAATATGCGATGTGGGCAATTAAAATGTCCTTCTACTTCCCTGGCAACACACATAAGAGGATACAAATCATGGTACAGGGTGAACTTTAGCCAAACGGTCTGGTCAGTATGCATTGTTTTAGTGCTGTAAGCTTTGTTAATTCTCCATAGTAGTATGTTATATAATGTTACATTTTCTATGTTTGAAACGTTATGACATGCACCCCCAGCCCATATTGGGTTGGGCGTACTGGGTGGCGGGCCTCCAAGCGCCGTCCGCTTCCCCTCAGAAGTAGTCCCTTTGGAATACCATCAACCAAGTTAAATTTTGTAAGATCAACTACTTCTGCTATAGTTGTAAGTTAGGGTACAGACATGCTCTTCGTGGTGAGTTTGGTAAGAGATGTAGGGTGGGGGGTTTTGGGGGTGTTGTTTTCTTTCTCTGTTCTTTCCTATCTCTCCCTTGGCTCCGGGCTTGCCTCCTGGTCATGGCTTGGCAGATGGTTGCTCATACTTCTATATGGCCCACGGCTGTTTACAACAATAGCAGCATATAGCTCCTGGGAAATGCACTTCAGGTATGTCTTATTATTATTAGACAGTACAAATGGATACACTTAAATGTCTATGTTGGAACACAAGAGGGCTGGGCTCTAAAATCAAGAGATCACTAGTATTCAACTATCTAAAACAGTATACCCCACATATATGCATTCTACTTGAAACACATCTGACTGGAAACAAACCTTTGTCACTTCGGCGCCCTTGGGTGTCGCAGCATTATCACTCAACATACTCTTCCTACTCTAGGGGAGTCTCAGTACTTATCCATAAATCCCTTCCACTACAGATGATGGACTCGTACTGCGATAGCCAGGGACGTTTTGTTTTACTCAATTTTGAATTATATGGCCTTGAATATATAATAGCAGGGGTGTATATTCCCCCGCCAGTACACAAACAAATTCTGTATGATATTATTACTAAGTCCTCCAGGTGGCATGGTGACAGACTTATTATAATGGGCGACTTTAATTTAACTATGGATCCCACAATGGACAGAACTAGCAATTCTTCCAGAGACGGTACCGACCTTAAAACTTGGGCTGAAGGTAATCACCTACAAGACATATGGAGGTGGAAACACCCCACTGACAGGGCCTTTACGTGCTTCTCCTCTGCGCACCGCTCTATGTCCCGGATAGACTTAGCCTTTGCCACTCCACCTATATTACCCCAAGTACAGTCAATTGACATACTACCATCAGGCATCTCAGATCATGCTCCCATTCTACTCACAGTGACAACTTCCACCAAACCCAAAGATCGGCTGTGGAGAATATCACGGTTTTACATAAATGAACCCCTTATACAACCTCAAATATCTCAGGCCCTACGAGATTACTGGACTACAAACTCTGGATCTACTTCAAACCCGGTGGTCTGGGACGCGGGGAAGGCGGTTGTCAGGGGGCAATACATGACAGAACTCAGGACATACAAGGCAAATTCTAGGGCACATGTGCTAAGCCTTGAGAACAAGGCTAAAGACGCTGAAACTGCCTTTATACAATCTAACTCCCCTGAGTCCTGGAGGTCTTGGCAGCAGCTAATTAGGCAGTGGAGAATGGCTCAAATATCCCTAACAAAAAACATTATGTTACACCAAACGCAACGCATATTTGAATTTGGGGACAAAAACAGTAAATTGCTGGCCTGGCTATCCAGAGACTCGGGTCTACCCACGGCTATTCCTGCTGTAGTAGACCAAGGCAATGTCACCCACAGAGATCCCGAACAAATTAATAAGGTCTTCTCTACTTTCTACCAAACACTATACTCCTCAAGGGCCCATTACTCTGCAGAGGATCTAAGTAATTACCTAAACAATATAGACATACCAACACTATCCGAACAAAATAAAACGATCCTAGATAAACCAATTTCCATTGAAGAAATACAAGAAGCTATAACCGAGCTCAAACCTAACAAAACCCCTGGCTCAGATGGTCTCCCCTCTGAATTTTATAAATGTTATACTGACCTCTTGACTCCTAAGCTTCGTTCCCTGTTTAATGAAGTCCTGGAGGGCCATTCCCTGCCTGAGTCCTTTTCAGAAGCAATAATTATTCTTATTCTGAAACCAGGGAAGGACCCAACACAATGCGGGTCATACAGACCAATTTCATTACTCAATACGGATGCAAAAATCCTTGCCAAAGTATTAACAAACAGGATTAAACCAATAATAACCTCCTTAATTCATGGCGATCAATCTGGCTTTATGCCTAACAAAGGCACCGATATTAACCTACGCAGGCTTTTTACTAACATCTCTTTGTCCTCCTCGGTGCCCAGTCGTAGGGTCGTTGCCTCGCTGGACACCGAGAAGGCATTTGATTCTATAGAATGGCCTTATCTGTGGGAGATATTAAATAGATATGGGTTTGGAAATAACTTTGTTAAATGGATTAAAGCTCTATATCAAGCTCCCAGGGCAAAAATTCGCACCGGAAACAACATCTCTGAGTCATTTCAATTACAACGCGGTACCCGCCAGGGGTGTCCACTGTCCCCATATCTTTTTGCCCTAGCAATAGAGCCTATGGCTATTCTAATCCGTGACTCTGAACATATTTGTGGGATCCCAGTGGGGTGTATAGAAGAAAGAATATCACTATATGCAGACGATACTTTACTATATCTAAATGACCCAGAGAGCTCTCTGACCTCGGCTTTGGACATCATTACAACATTTGGCGCATACTCGGGCCTTAGGGTCAATAAAGATAAGTCTGTCATCATGCCGCTTGACGACAATCAGCCCCAAATGCCATCTAACTCACTACAATGGGTCTCCGAATTTAAGTACCTGGGCATCCTAATAACAAACTCTATACGGGAGTATACTAAACTCAATATTACACCAGTTGTAGAGGCCTTTCGTAAGAAATCCCACACATGGAAGCAGTTGCCGCTCTCACTCATTGGAAAAGTAAATATATTCAAAATGATTTTTTTACCTAAATTTTTATATGTACTTCGTAACTCGCCAATTATGATACCTAAGAAATTCTTTAAAACCCTACACTCTCTAATCTCAACGTTCATCTGGTCGGGCCAAACCCCCAAAATTGCCCTGTCTACATTACAATTAGGTTCCGACCAAGGTGGTTTGGCGCTCCCCAACATGCAACTTTATTACTATGCTGCAACATTAGTCACAGCCAGATGGTGGCTCTCTCAGGACCAATATAACCCTGCTGTAGTTACAGAGGCGGCATGCTTGGGATCTTACGAAAGACTCACTCTCCTGTTGTATAGAGGTACTACCAATGATGATCGTTGTACCATTCCAATGCAAACGGTTTGTAAAATCTGGACTGAAGCAGTTAACACCTGAAGGTAGATAATTATACTTCTCCACACTCCCCTATATGGGATAACCCTAACCTACTGCACTTCACTCAGATCCCAGATCCTACGATATGGACTAAGGCAGGAATTAAAAGTCTACACCATATTATTAAGGACGGTTCCTTACTAACATTTGATGAATTAAAACGAATGTATTCCATTTCTAACAAAATGTTTTTCCGTTACTTGCAACTCCGGCATGCCTTTGCGGCCCAGTTCTCTGGCGGCGCACCTGTATTGGCTGTACATGATCTTGAACGCACTCTCTTGACAAAACACTTAGAAAAATCCCTATCGGTGATTTACTCAGTCCTTATGTCCAAAAATAATGAAAAAATCCTTCGCTGTCAGGAAAAATGGAATGTGGACATTCCAGGACTGGACAATACTGACTGGGAAGATATCCTTGAAGACTTTATAAAAGGCCCCATCTCGGCCAGAGATAGGCTAATTCAGGTCAAATTTTTGCACAGAACCTATCTAACCCCGACTAGAATGCATCATATCTGCAACACTAACAGTGCGCTATGCCAGAAGTGCTCTGCCGCAGACGGTACGTATTATCATATGTTTTGGAGCTGTACTAAAATCAAGATATTTTGGAATAATATATTTGACACTATAAATGAAATCCTAGAGACATATGTTGACTGTACACCCAAACTTGCGTTACTGGGAATATTTGAGGAACCGTCCTATAATAAACATACACAATACTTGATCCGCATTTTATGTTTCTATGCACGTAAAGAAATATTAAGAGTATGGAAAGGCGAGACTACACCCTCAATTAATATGTGGAAACGTACCATAAATCGGGCTCTCCCGCTATACCAAATGACATATAAAAACCGTAACTGCCCATTAAGATTCCACAAAATATGGGCACCATGGTGTGACAACCCCTCTACGAATGGGTCCAATTCGGAAACAGATTAATCTTTTCTTCCCTTCTGTGTGATAACAGCCAATCTAGGGCGGACAGGCTGTCGGGTGGTGGCGGGGGGTGAGCTCGGAGCCAACTTCTTCTTTCCTTTCTCTCTTTTCTTTTTCGCTTTCCTTTTTCTTCTTTCTATCTTTTCTTCCTTACATATATCCTTCTGATAAGCTCTGGGTCTCCTGCACACGATCTGTGTGGGCAACATCACATCTCTGATGGAATGGTACTCCTGACACATACGAGCAGGTGATATATATATCCGAAACCATACCCCCCTTTTTTTTGTCATTATGCATGAGACTGTAGAAATATCCTTCGGATTAATGTACAATAATACTATCACTTGTCCTACCAATGATTGTATTGCCTATTGTGATAAGAATGTGACTAAGACAAGCTCTCCCGTGTGTGGGACACCAATGTTCTCTCATTATATCTGTCTCTTTTTGATGTTTGTTTTTCAAAAATAAAAATTGATTTGTTAAAAAAGAGGGGTAATCCCAAGCCTCCCTCTGGGTTGTTGCCGGGAGGTGTATGCAGAGCCTGTAGCGCAAAGGCCGTTTATAAATCGCCTGGGATCTGGACACTTCCTGCTCATCTTCTTCTGGTCCTCGGAAGCTTCCTGGTGTGAGATCGCAGTTTGTCACATGACAAATAGCAATCTCCCCATGGGGTAGAGCACCACCCTGAGAACAGGAGGAAGAATTGCAGCACTGGATCCCGGGGAGGTGAGTGAAGTGCAGGGCTGCTGCAGAACTAGCTGCGGTATGATTTTTTTTCCTGCTTTTAGGGTCTAAAAGCTCATGTAATAATTGTACCACTTTTAAACCCTAAAATCTGAAAAAATATATTGCCAAGGAGGTTAAAAAATCTTTCAACCTCTCTCCACTGGCATTTCCCTTCCTCATTTTTACAGGCAATCATAGCACTACTAAATTCAAAAAACATTGTTAGGACCCAACAGCCCTCTCTAGCTACCATCCTATCTCACTTCTGAATGGACGCACAATTCCAGAACTGACATTTACTTCACTAAACCCTTGATTATGCCCATTCAGTATATTTACCACCCCCACTATTCCATTAATAGAGTCCTTACCGAAGTTGCCAATGACTTCTGGTAGGAAAATCGAAAGAACATTCTCCATACTCCTACTACTTGAGCTTTCCAGTACCTTTGCGTCTTTAAACTATTGTTACAGTAGAATCTTGTTATATTAACCACTTCTCTACCACAGGTTTTTTCCCCTTCAAAAGCTCTTCCCATTCATTCGGTAATAACTTTATCACTAATTATAACACTGAAATGATCTATACATTATTTTTTACGGGAAAAACTAGGCTTTCTTTGGGCAGTACTTTATGCTAAGAATTATATTATTTTATACTGATTTGACAGGGAAGAAGAAGAAAAAAATGAAAAAAATCACCATTTCTCAGCTTTCAGCCATTGTAGTTTAAAAATAAATTGTGCTATTGTAGATAAAACAGACACATTTTATTTGCCAATTTGTCCCGGTTTTTACAATGTTTAACTTCTGTCCCTAGTACAAAGTATGGCGATACTATTTTATTTTGGGTGAGGGGTGAAGGAGTTTCAAAAATAATGAAAATGTGCTTAATGTTCCTATGGTAAATGAATAATGGTGTATTTGGAAGTAGTTTTACTTTTTGGCCACAAGATGGTGCTATACGTACTCAGTTTTCTAAAAATAGACAGCAGAACCAAATATTTATATGTGTTTATAGGTGTTTGTAAATAAGGACGTAGAAAAGCGTGGCAGAAGTTGCTAAGTGGTTAAACATCTGGATGTAGTAAACTCAGTCCCCCAGGTCCCAACGCCTGCATAAATATACAATGTATGACCAATCCTGATATACTTAAAGTGGACCCAAATTAAAAATAAAAAATTTCAGAAATAAAATCTATTTTCTAAATTATAATAATAAATAGCAACCTTTTTTCAGCTGCATGATGACAAATATAAAATATTTTACATTTATTGGAGGAACCCCTCCCTTCCGTTCAAATTGCCGGGACAAAATCCAGCAAACTGTTGGAGTAGGTGGTGTCTGGCAATGGAGGAATTGCTAATGGCTGCCACCTGTATAACCCTAGTAATGAAAAGAGAAGGGTGAAAAGCATGCACTGAAATACTCATAGGCTTAAAGGAGTGTTTATTTTATCTTTGTATGTGTCAGAGTGGGGCAACTAAATATTTTTAATTTAAAAAAATGTTTGGTTTGGGTCCGCTTTAACAACTTTTCCTGGTCCGTTGGAGTATACTATAAAGAAATTCTACTGCATTGGGGAATCCAGAAACCAAGAGCCTAGGGCAGTGGTCCTCAAACTAGGCCCACGGGCCAAATGCAGCCCACCGAGGCTTTTCCACTGGCCCCCGGAACACAAAATGTACCTTCAAATATTGTCTGCCCACATATAGAATAACAGTGCTGCCATCACCTATCCACATACTATAGAAGCCTGCGAGCCGTTATTTGCTGGCTTCCAATCCAATACTTCATCAGGTGACACTGCTGTCCAACTGGTTGTCACCTGGGTATGCTTCACTGTCTGATACACAAAGACGTTCTTCAAGTGCCGCATGACTGAATGGCTGCTGCTGAGAGTTCTCCCCCAGGTATGATTAGGGGGAATCAATAGCTAGTTTCAATGTAATGTTTTTCAACATCATTTTATGTATGTTCCGGCCCCCCAGCAGTCTGAAGTATGTTGACCCGTCCCTTGACCGAAAAGGTTTGGGGACCTCTGGCCTAGGGCATCCTTTGATTTAATCTTTCACCTGTCTGGCAGTTCTTTCACAGTCTCCTACTCCAGTACTAACTCCACCCGCTGTCTGTTGATTTACCACAAATTTCCAGTCTTGGAAACCTCTAGCTACAGTTCTACACTTTTGAACTGAGTCAATTAATATGCTCATTATTGTTTCAGTATCAACTCTGCACTGATGACACCCAAATCTGTTTCTCAGCTCCTGATCTCATGATTGAGTTTCCACCTGTTTATTTACTGTTTCAGCAATCACATCATGCTCAAAAATAACATGAGTAAAACAGAAATTTTGAAATCTTTCCACCATTTTCTGCTCACCAACCTGTAGTCACCATAAGGGCTGTTTTATACTGCAAGTCATAAAACCCAATAACGGTGCAATTTTACAATGCAATTTTCCTGCTATTTCAATTACTTGATTTTTACTGAATGCTAGGAACACAAGGATAAATGCAGAAGAAATGCAGCATGCAGGACGTTTGTGTTCAGGCACATTTGGATCATAATCATATTGCACTAGAATTTTCATTATCTTGCTGATGGCTTTACCATACAGTTAAAAAGGATGGCAAAAGGTAGCAAATCACTTCTAGTATACAATTACCATTCTGTTTTTTACCTTGACAAAGGGGACGCCTCATGGTCACGAAACGGTTTTTGGTTATTGAATAGACATCTGGTATATGTTGTGAATAATCGGTTCACATTTCTACATTATTTATTCATGGTGTGCAATTCCACATCTGTATTGGGGACTAAATGTAGAGAACACCCCACAAACCTCAGCTTATTACGCCAGGGCCCATATGCAATTACATTTTTCACCTGAGTTTTCTCCTAGGAGATATTTTCATAACGTGTAAATAAAAATGCCTTTTAAACCACCAGCAAGCAAAAATATACTCAAAATAATATTAACAGTGCCTTTTCACCTACTTTTTGGTACCTTTTCAATTGCAAAGTACTGAAAAATTATTTTAAATAGAAGATGAAAAATTATCTCCTAGGAGAAAACACAGGTGAAAAAGTGAATTGCATATGGGCCCAGGTGTTTGATTCTGAGCTCTCATTTAAGCCTCTTACTACCTAGTTAGCTAGCTTCTGCTACTTCCAGCTGAAAAATATCTCAAATGCGCCTTGACTTACAGAAGAGGCTACTAAAATGCTTGTTCATTCCACAGTTACGTCCCGTCTTTACTGTAACCGAACGTTGTAAAAACAGCGCAGGAGATTTGGGCGCAGCCATCGCCACCATAGGCCGTAATAGGAATTATTTCTACAGCAGCGTCGAAACGTGCTGATATGAACTGTCCCATGATTCATTGCACTAGCAATTTCAGGGCATTTTTAAAAATCGCCGGCACCTAAATTAGGCACCAACGTAGCAGTAATGTTATACTGTGTGGGGTGCATAAGGGTAATTCGGGGTTACGGCAATTGCCAAACTCCTAATTACATCTCCCTCCGAGTAGCAACGACTCGGAGGGGGAACACTATTTTATGCTGCCAGGGATTTGAGCGGCAGCAGGGTGAGCTGTCTTTTGGCTCACCCTGCGGCCAGCTCACAGGCAGCATACAAATATGGCCTTATGGTATTGTGTAAACTTAGTATAAAAGTCTCACATAAAATGTGTCTCTCTCCTGCCAGTAACCCCTCATTTGTTCATTTTTCAATGTATTAAAATAATGCCAGTGCAAGTATGTGCTTCCAGTGTGGCTTGCAGTGCTGTCTGGCTGGACCTCTGTGCTTTGTAACTGCTTATCCTTTGTTTAATGTTCTTGTTAATAAGTTTTGCTCAAAATAAATATTTACTTTAAAGCCCAATGGATTTAAATAGACATAGGGCAAAAGTCAGTGGACAATAACAGCACCAGACACTAAAGTCTACTTCTCCAGTATTGGTCGAGACATGATTTTGCTGGTGTACAACATACCCTGTGCCACTCTCTATACTCCTACTCAACTGATAAAGTAATAGCCTTTCTTAAACAAGTTTCAGTCAATAGATAAACTAAAATTCACCAAGAGGACCCTAGGTTTAAATACATTCATTAGATTAAGTAAAAAATAAATTAAATAAACATATAGTGTTTGGTAGGATAAAGACTATGGGAGCTAGAACTGCCCAAATACAGCACTGCATTTTTAGCACATAAGTAAGACAGTAAATACTACATTATGGAAAACAGTTTCAGGAAGGAATGAGAGTTGCAAGGCAGTGCTGAAATTGCCAGCACTAATTCTATTAGTTTTTATATATGACTTAAAGGACAACTATCAAAGCTGATTATTTTGGCAGAAATCCTGTAATAGAGAGTAGACACTTGGGAATAACTGGTTGTAGCTATTTTTTTTGCTTGTGTCCCTAAACTGCATCCTATACAGGAGGAGTCAGCGTTGGAATGCAGGTGTGTGTGTGTGTGTGTGTGTGTGGTGGGGGGGGGGGGGGGGGGGGGGGGCTAGGAACCAATGACTCTTCAAACTCGCACTATATATTCTAAACATAATGGCACCCCCTATTGCGGATGATCTCTGCTGCATTTGAACCATACCGTTCAGGGACACCTGGCAAAAAAACAATTTACTGGCAAATTATTCGCTTTGATCGTTGTCCTTTAAAGGATACCTCAACTGACCTGTGACATGATGAGATAGACATGTGTATATGCAGTGCCTAGCACACAAATAACTATGCTGTGTTCCTTTTTTTCCTTCTCTGTCTGAAAGAGTTAAATATCAGGTATGTAAGTGGCTGACTCAGTCCTGACTCAGACAGGAAGTGACTACAGTGTGACCCTCCCTGATAAGAAATTCCAACTATAAAACACTTTCCTAGCAGAAAATGGCTTCTGAGAGCAAGAAAGAGATAAAAAGAGGAATTTCTTATCAGTGAGGGTCATACTGTAGTCACTTCCTGTCTGAGTCAGGACTGAGTCAGCCACTTACATACCTGATATTTAACCCTTTCAGACAGAGAAAGAAAAAAAAGGAACACAGCATAGTTATTTGTGTGCTAGGCACTGTACATACACATGTCTATCTCATTATGTCACATTTCAGTTCGGGTATCCTTTAAGTTTTTGTTATGTCAGAGTAAAACGAATATGATTCAGCACCTTGAAGGTGGCAATGCCATCCTTACTATGCGGCACTTAAAAAGCACCAACAAAATATTACTTTAGTTGTTGCTTGATTGAACTGAAAAGTAGAAGAACAGGAGTTCTTTCTTGTAAATATAAATATATATATATATATATATATACACCGTATATACTGTATACTGTATATATATCTCTCCGGGAAAGTGTCATACTTCAAGATCTGGAAGTTGTTGGGTGTGTGTAGCATCAGAGTGTATGCATGGATCAGTACTGTATCAATGGGCAAAGTTCAAACTTTGTAATTGTAACCTCAGAAAAGCAAGTTGCTACTCAGGGTAAAGCATCCATATGCACATAATAACAGAGCAGGGAGAGAAAACTATTCTGTGGTTTTAATGGGCCTCATTCTTAAAATTATATAGAAAGGAAGTTCTGATTGTACATAGCAACCAAAGTCTCCCTTTGAAGATTCCAGTGTACTATGAGAAATTAGAGACAAACTGATTAGCTGCTATGGGCAACCAGAAATGCACTTATAAACATGCATGGAGAAAATGCAAAGCAGTTTTGTGTCATACAACCTCAACACATTCCAAAGTGTGGGAGACAACATTGGGCAAGATTCACAAACCTTTTTCACCTTATCTATGTTACATTTTTAAGCTCCCAAAGAGCAAAAATATAATTAAGGCACGAAAAGTAATATTAAAAGGAAATTAATCAGGAACAACTTACTTTTACAACATTTACGAGCAAAATAATAACTATAAGTTATTTTTATCAACTGGTAAGTCAATTGATAAGTCATTTATGAGAAGTTTTGTGAATGGAATCCATTGAGTTTTCTGTCCTGCACAAAATACATAGGAAGGGAAAAATGAACTTGCTGCACTTACAATATGCAAATGTATATATATCTTCATGGGACAACACTGCAGATATGACACTTTGATACAATGTAAAGTAGTCAGTGTACAGCTTGTATAACAGTGTAATTTTGCTGTATCCCGGACGGATTTACCATAAGGCACAGTAGGCATGCGCCTACAGGTGCCTGATAATGGAGGGGAGGCTCACTCCCCTCCCCTAGCGCCTCCTTTCTTCCCTATGCAGACTCCTTAGCAGAGCTTAAAGGCCAACTGAAGAGAGAAGTATATGGAGGCTGCCATATTTATGTCCTTTTAAAGGGAACCTAAACTGAGAAGGATATGGATTTTTCCTTTTAAAATAATCCCAGTTGCCCAACTCTCCTGCTGATCCTGTGTCTCTAATACTTTTAGCCACATCCCCTCAACAAGCATGCAGATCAGGTGCCCTGACTGAAGTCAGACTGGATTAGCTGCATGCTTGTTTCAGCCACTACTACAGCCAAAGAGATCAGCAGGACTAACAAGCAACTGGTATTGTTTAAAAGGAAACATTCTTATCCCTCTCAGGTAAGGTTCCCTTTAAGCAATACCAGTTGCCTGGCCACCCTGCTGATCCTGCCGCTAAAGGTAGCCATACACTGGTCGATTTGCCATCAGATTCAACCAACAGACAGATCCCTCTCTGATCGAATCTGATCAGAGAGGGATCGTATGGTTGCCTTTACTGCAAACAGATTGTGAATCGATTTCAGCCTGAAACCGATTCACCATCTGCTGAGCTGCTGCTGTCGCCTGTCCCCCCCCCCCCCCCGCATACATTACCTGAAGCCTGGTCCCGGGCATCTTCTCCGCATCACCTCCCGGCTGGCATCTTCTCCGCATCACCTCCCGGCTCCCGGCTGGCATCTTCTCCGCATCTTCTCCGCATCACAACATCCGGCATCCGCGTATAACTTTCTGTCACTCCAGTAACAGCGGAAGTTCAAATAGAGCGCCCTGCAGTGACACAGGAAGTTATACACGGATGCCGGATGTCGTGATGCAGAAGGTGATGCGGAGAAGATGCCAGCCGGGAGCCGGGAGGTGATGCGGAGAAGATGCCGGGAGCCAGCTTCAGGTAATGTATACCTGCGTTGATCATACGCCGCTATCGATGCGCTCCCTCCCCGCGGGCGATCAACGGTAATTTCCCGCACGGAGCGATCAACGGAATCGATCTATTTCGGGACGAAATAGATCAAAATTTAGCGTTTAGCATGAACGATGTGACAGCAGATTAGATCCCAGTGATCGAATCTGCTGTCAATCGGCGGGTAATCGGCCTAGTGTATGGCCAGCTTAATACTTTTAGCCATAGACCCTGAACAAGCATATGCAGATCAGATGTTTCTGACATCGTCAGATCTGACAAGATTAGCTGCATGCTTGTTTCTGGTGTTATTCAAACACTACTGCAGCCAAAAAGATCAGCAGGGCTGCCAGAAAACAGGTATTATTTAACCACATTATGCCCGCCCTCAGGCCCCCCCCCCTACCCACACCTCAGACTACAGTTTGCACCCAATCACCCCCCTAATCACTCATCAATCACTCATTATTACTATCTGTCAGCACTATTTTTCTTATCAGGTCCTAAACTGCCCGGCTCCTGATCACCCCCCACACCCTCAGATCCTCCCCAGACCCCCCCCCCCTGTGTACATCTATCCTCCCCTGTACTCCCCCACTGATCACATGTCAATCACCCATCAATCACCCCCTGTCACTGCTACCCATCAGATCAGACCCTAATGTGCCCCATGAGCACCCAATTACCCGCCCACACCCTCAGACCTCCACCCCATGTACTGTATACATCCATTCTCCCCTTTAATCACCCACTGATCACCTGTCAATCACCCATCAATCACCCCCTGTCACTGCCACCCATCAGATCAGACCCTAACCTGCCTCTTAAAGGCATCTGATCACCCACACCATCAGATCGCCAGCAGACCCACCCTCAGATCACCTCCAAAGTGCATTGTTTACATATGTTCTCCCATCTAATCACCCATCAATCACCCTGTCACCACCTGCCACTGCTACCCATCAGATCAGACCCCTATCTGCCCCTTGGGCACCCAATCACCAGCCCACACCATCAGAACGCCCTCAGACCCCAGCCCTGATCACCTCGCCTGTGCATTGCTTGCATCTATTCTCCCCTCTAATCACACCCTGAACACCTATCAATCACCCTGTCCCTGTCACTGCTACCCATCAGATCAGACCCTAATGTGCCCCTTGGGCACCCAATCACCCGCCCACACCCTCAGAACGCCCTCAGACCCCAGCCCTGATCACCTCGCCAGTGCATTGCTTGCATCTATTCCCCCCTTCTAACCACACCTTGAGACACCCTGAGACATCACCTTGAGACATCAATCACCTCCTGTCACCCCCTAGCACACCTACCCATCAGATCAGGCCCTAATTTACCCCGTGTAGGCTCCTGATCACTCGGCCAAACCCGCAGATCCCCCCCAGACCCCTTCCGATCACCTCCCCAGTACATTGATTGCATCTATTCTCCCCTCTAGACACCCGTCAATTAACTCCCGTCACCCCCCTAGCACTCCTATCCATCAGATCAGGCCCTAATCTGCCCCCCCCCCTCCCCTGCGGGCTTCTGATCACCCGGCCAAACCCTCACCCGCCCCACCGCAGTGACAGAATTTTTTTTTTCTGATCACTGCTAGTCTCTAACACTTAAATGTGGCTGAGACCAACCGTTATGCCACACAATACGCAACCGCCAATCCAAGAAGCTACCATGCCCAGCCTTTTTGGTGGAAACCACTCCAAGTTTCCGAATGTAACATTTTTTGGGGCCTTCTTTTTAACATGGATCTAGTCAAAAAGAATGTATTGCGGTCTTATTGGTTTACGCACCCAATACATCACATGCCCATGTTCTCTGCTGCCATGTCCAGGTCACGATTTGAGAACATCCTGCACTTCAGTGCCAATACAACCTGTCATCTAAGAGGCCACCCTGGCCACCTGTCATCAAAATTTTCAGATGCATATACCCCTGAACAGTTATTTTGAGGCATTTGGTCTCCAGACTACTCCTCACGGTTTTGGGCCCCTAAAATGCCAGGGCAGTATAGGAACCCCACCAAGTGACCCGATTTTAGAAAGAAGACACCCCAAGGTATTTCGTTAGTAGTATGGTGAGTTCATAGAAGATTTTTTTTTTTGTCACAAGTTAGTGGAAAAGGACACTTTGTGACAAGTTAGTGGAAAAGGACACTTTGTGAAAAAAAAATCAATTTCCAATTAACTTGTGACAAAAAATAAAATCTTTTATAAACTCACCATACTCCTAACGGAATACCTTGGGGTGTCTTCTTTCTAAAATGGGGCCACTTGTGGGGTTCCTATACTGCCCTGGCATTTTAGGGGCCCTAAAGCGTGAGGAGTAGTCTAGAAACCAAATGCCTCAAAATGACCTCTGAAATCCTAAAGATACTTATAGGACGTTGGGCCCCTTAGCTGTTAGGGTGAAAAAAAATGGCACACGTGGTATCGCCGCACTCAGGAGAAGTAGTATAATGTGTTTTGGGGTGTATTTTTACACATAACCATGCTGGGTGGGAGAAATCTCTCTGTACATGGACAATTGTGTGTAAAAAAAAATAAAAAAAAATTGTCATTTACAGAGATTTCTCCCACCCAGCAAGGGTATGTGTAAAAATACACCCCAAAACACATTATACTACTTCTGAGTACGGCGATACCACGTGTGGCACTTTTTTGCACCCTAACTGTGCTAAGGGGCCCAAAGTCCAATAAGCACTTTTAGGCTTTACAGGGGTGCCTATAATTTAGCACCCCCCAATATGCCAGGACAGTAAACACCCCACAAATGACCCCATTTTGGAAAGTAGACACTTCAAGGTATTCAGAGAGGGGCATGGTGAGTCCGTGGCAGGTTTCATTTTTTTTTGTCACAAGTTAGCAGAAATGGAAACTTTTTTTTGTTTGTTTTTGTCACAAAGTGTCATTTTCCGCTAACTTGGGCCAAAAAATAAAATCTATGAACTCACCATGCCTCTTAGTGAATACTTTGGGATGCCTTCTTTCCAAAATGGGGTCATTTGGGGGGTATTTATACTATCCTGGAATTCTAGCACCTCATGAAACATGACAGGTGGTCAGAAAAGTCAGAGATGCTTCAAAATGGGAAAATTCACTTTTTGTACCATAGTTTGTAAACGCTATAATAAATATACACTTATTGGATTTTTTTTTTATCAAAGACATGTAGCACAATAAATTTGGACAAAAATGTATACAGACATTTTACTTTGACAAATTTTATCACAGAAAGTTAAAAAAAATCATTTTTTTTTTACAAAATTCAGGTCTATTTTGATGAATATAATAAAAACGAAAAATTGCAGCAGCAATCAAATAGCACCAAAAGAAAGCTGTATTAGTGACAACAAAAGGAGGAAAAATTCATTTAGGTGGTAGGTTGTATGACCGAGCAATAAACCGTGAAAAATGCAGTGGTCTGAATGGAAAAAAAGGCTCTGGTCCTTAAGGGGCGAAAAGACTGTGGTCCTTAAATGGTTAAAGAGACTCTGAAGTCTCATAAAATTGACGTTATTTTAAAAATCACTTTAACATCATTGCCCTACCTAAAACGCTGCATCCCTGCGGCTGAACACTAACTAAATTGGCAGTGGAACACGGCGTGACCAAGCGTCCAGGAGGACGCGAAACGGCCATCGCTAGGCCCACATCTGTCCCTCACTCCCACCTCCCATGCTGACAGGCCTACACCTGGAATTATAAGGTATCACATCTTCAATATTTGCAGGATTTATATGCAATCATGGAATATGCTATGCACAGAATCCATTTTGATGTTGAACACTGGCAATAAATGTGTATGCTTAAGACGGAAGATGCACGCTATCTGTTTCTTTTATGCATAGTTCAAGTTTCTTCCTTCAAATTGTGGAGCGGAGCACATGTCTTGTACAAGCAATCTACATAGCATATAACCTGTCAGCAACAAATTGGCCACTTTGGGCACACCATACTCGCACAAAAGCTGGGAGCAACACACCTCTTAAAGGAGAAGTGCCACGCCATTCTGTTTCTTTTTTAAATAACACTAACTAAATTCCCCCAAACTCCCCAGAGCACATTGCGGGGAGCGCTTTCCTGAGAGGCAGAGCTTTCGGCTGCAGCTCTGCCTCTACATGCATCTATCAGCGTGGATCACCGCCTCCGCCCGCCCCTCTCAGTCTTCTTTCACTGAGAGAGGCGGGGGAGAGGCGGAGATATGCACGGATTGACACGCATGGAGGCAGAGCTGCAGCTGAAAGCTCTGCCTCCCAGGGCGGCAAAATCCATGACCAAGAAAGTAGTGGATTTTGCAAGGGGGGGGGGATTTAGTTAAGAGTTCAGCCGCGGAGATGCAGTGTTTTAGGTAGGGCAATGATGTTAAAGTGATTTTTTTTTAAATAAAAAACTTGAATTTTATGAGACTTCAGTCTCTTTAAAAGGAAATAAATATGGCAGCCTCCATATTCTCACTTCAGTTGACCTTTAAATGAGAGTTTAGTGACTTGGCTCTCTGCATTCCACTGACAAAATCTCCCTTCAGAAAGGGCACCACTAGCTGGCTACATAATACTAAGGGACACCTGTAGCTACCTATGACTGGTAAGGAAGAAGTGTCACAGCTGGGTCAGCCAGCACACTTGCTGTGCGGTTCAGTGGGGTTCTATGGGTCTCTGGAGGGCGAAGTTTAGGGTGCCGGGACATTTGTGCCTATAGGATCCTGTGATGTAAATCCAGGCCTAGCTGTACTATCAAAATAGCATGGCCATTAATGTCTAAGCCGTTGGCAAGAAAAGTGAGTAAACCCATAAGTGAAGAATGTCAAAATTCATGACCCTGGTGTGGAAAAATATGTAATTGGGCACTATTTTTCACAAACAATTCTTCATATGAACAATCAAATTATTTTGGACCACTAATGGACAAAAATCTAACATATCTGATCGATTTCATTAATCTGATCGGCTTGGTTAGTGGCCACCTTCAGATTAAGGGAAACAGCTTGATGAATATTTTTGAACAAGTGGAAAATGTACATGCCCAAATGTTGGCTAGTGTTTTCCATAGAGCATAGTCTAAGATGCCCCTGGAGCATTGCTAGAGGATCCCTGAGACCAGGGGCTCTGCTGGGCACCAATGTAGGGAAATTATGCAACATACTCCACATAGCAGTTAAGCAGAATATCCACCACATATGCAGTTAGGCACCATTTCCCCCACATAGCAATTGCATATGTGGAGGATATGCTGCCCGATTGCTGTGTGGGCTAAATGCTGCTTAGTCGCAATAAGTCAGCATACACCACACACACCAATGTGGTGCATAAGCTGCCTAATTGCTTTTAGGCAGCATATCTACCACATATGCAATTAGGCAGCATATCCCACATAACAATCAGGCAATGTATGAGCTACCTCGGGTGGCTTTAAAGGATACCAGAGTTAAAAATAAAGTGTCCCCTTTTACTTAAGGCTTCTAGTCTTGTAGGTCTCTTCCTATATTCCTGGTCCTTTACGTTGATCTGCTGGGCAACCTGGTAAAGTGCATGACTTGGCTAAGTAGCGCACTTCTGCCTATGCGATGGCCCGGTGGCACGCCTCCTTGAATGCGCTCCTATAGCCGCAAGCATTGTGCGCATGTGCGGTAAATTAAGACTCACAACTGTCATTTGCACCGTTTTATCCACAGTGATTCAGTTATCTCCTGAAAAGTGAGCATCCCTGTCTTGACTGTTGTCGGGTGAGGCAACCTTTGGGGTGGTAAACTGGTAGTAACTGAGGGACTACTTTGCTCTTGGTATCTAAGAGTGGCAGCTTATCACCCCTTGTGGGCTCTGCTGGTAAAAATCTGGTGTACACTTAAAGGACTTATGAGGTCAAAAATGTGTTAAAGTTCAGTACCTGTGTTTATTCTGTATCTACGGAGGACTCCATCTGCGCCCTCCGTTTACTGCCGCTGGGTCCACCGCTCTTCCTCAGACCCCCGGTCGGCTCCCGACCCCACTGTCCGGGTCGGGCTTTTTTCCATTTCCATTTTCCACATGTAAATTGGCTGCCAGAGCTTGCCGCAGGTGCACAGTCCGCATGAGGCAAGTGCGGCTGCACAGCTGTAGGGCCTCCCCCGATCCACGCACAGGAGAAAGCCTGTAGCGAGGACGCGGCGGGAGGAGCCCTAGAGCTGCACAGCCGCGGTAAGCTCTGGCGGCTATCTTACATGTGGAATGAGAGCCTGACCCGGATGGTGGGGTCGGGAGCCGACCAGGGGTCTGGAGCAGAGTGGGGGACCCAGCGGAAGTAAACTGAGGGCTCAGATGGCGTCCTCCGTGGATACAGAACACACAGGTACTGAACTTTTTTTTTTTTTCCCCCCCACACACATTTGACCCTGTAAGTCCTTCTGTACACACAAGATATGTTGCTTGGCGGTGATCAGGATCTGATCCCTCAGCAGACTTTGCAGTGCCAAGGCTGCGTTGCTAGTCCACAGGCTAGAGACACATTCTGTTGCTCTACAGGGGGTGGGAGGAGAGCCAACAAAGCAGCAGTGGGAGCAATATCACAAAAAGGCCAGGGCGAGTGGGGAGAACAATGCTTTCGGACAGTGATCGGCAAAATTAATCTGCTGGACTGATAGCAGGCCAAAGCATCGGGAGCTGCTGTATTCATCGTTTGCATGCAGCTTTGAGTTGGACCAAATGCACTTCCTGACACATTCCTAAGCACATCCTAAACCAGAATGAAGGTGGCCATACACTGGTCGATTTGCCATCAGAATCGAGCAAAAGATAGATCGTATGGCCACCTTTACTGCTAACAGATTGTGAATCGATTTCAGCCTGAAACCGATCACAATCTGTGGAGCTGCCCTGCTGTCACTGTGATCGAAGCGGCCATATATCGGCGGGAAAATCGTTAGGTGTATGGGCCCCTTTACTTGCATTTCATCGTCCATCTCTACCATATGAGCATTAGGCCTAGAACCCACTAGAAAGCACAAAGAGCAATCGCTAGCGATTTGAGATAGTGTTTTGCAAGCGATTTTGGGAGTGATTTCCCTGTTCCTATACAATTCATTGGAATGAAAACACTCCCAAAATGCTGCATGTCCTGTGATTGCGATTTCCTTAATCACAATTGCTCTAGTGGAATCTGTCCCATCAATTTACATTTGAAGAGCGTTTAGGGAGCATTTTCAATCGCAAGCGATTTCCCTGAATGCTCAAGTGGGTTCCAGGCCTAAGGCTGGGAATCGGCAGAATCAGTGAGTTGGCACAGTGGACTAGATCCACATCAATTGGAGGACCTATGTCACTTACTGTACCACCACATTGTGTCAAGGCAGGTCATTTGGACACCACCATAAACCGCAGCGGCACCTGGTGTATAATTTGGATTCCAGTCAAGGTAGAACGAACATGGCCAGGCATGACTTGACTAGCAATTTTCATTGGGTCAAGCTCTCTTTTCAGGTGGGGGAAAAAAAAAAAAAGTTTGTAGCATTGCTAAATGGAACAAAACTAAATGTCTTGCTTATAGGAGAAAGATACAGCAATAATGTTCAGTAACTTAAACCACATTATGATACACGTTACACAAAAAAAAATTGGAGAATTTATTGTCTGACATTCTTTTTTAAATGTTGGATGTAAATGCATTATTTTGCATGCCGTAAAATGAAACTTTTTTAAATGGAGGAGCACTTTTAGTGCTGCCTTGGCATAGTACTGCTGTGGCAGGGAGATGGGAGCCAGGAGGCACTGTGCTCCCTAGCAACATTTTGCCAAGCATTGATCTAGCTAATGCAGTCCTCAATCTGTCAGCCATCACATGTGGTTTCAGATTCTTATTAAAAAAGAATCCTGTAGTAGGAGGGAAATGGAGACTGCCATAATTATTTAAACAGTACCAGTTGCCTGGCCGCCCTGCTGATCCATTTGTGTCTGAATCACACCAGAAACAAGCATGCATCTAATAGTCAGATGTGATAGAAAACACCTGATCTGCATGCTTGTTTAGCATCTCTGGCAGAGGATTAGCAGGACAGTCAGGCAACTGGTATTGCTTAACCTTTTGCCGACCGCGTCACGCCGATGGGCGTGGCCGCAGCAGCAGCCCCAGGACCGCCTAACGCCAATTGGCGTAAAGTCCTGGGGCCAGCTAATGCAGGAGATCGCGCGCAAATCTCCTGCTTGGGGGGCGGAGCTCCGCCCCGCCTTCAGTCTGAGCGGCTATTGCCGTTTGGGAGACTGTTAGATCACCGTCTATTTCTGTGTACAGCGCTGCGATCAGCGCTGCGATCGGCTGCAGCGCTGTACTGGGAACAGCCGTGTCACACGGCTGTCCCCCTGGGGGACAAGAGAGCGATCGGCTCTCATAGGCAGAAGCCTATGGCAGCCGATCGCCGTAATTGGCTGGCTGTGGGGAGGGAGGGAGGTAACTTAAACAAACAGTAATTTTTAAATAAAAATCACGAACAATAATATTTATATAAAAAAAAAATAAACATGGAGGGGGCGATCAGACCCCACCAACAAAGAGCTCTGTTGGTGGGGAGAAAGAAGGGGGGGAAATCACTTGTGTGCTGTGTTGTGCGGCCCTGCAGTTTGGCCTTAAAGCTGCAGTGGCCATTTCAGCAAAAAAAAAAAAAAAAGGCCTGGTCTTTTGGGGGGTTTAACACTGCAGTCTTCAAGAGGTTAAAAGAAAATAAGTATGGCAGCCTCCATATCCCTCTTGCTTTGTGTTCTCTTTAAAGGGAACCGAAGTAAGAGGTATACGGAGGCTGCCATATTTATTTCCTTTTAAGCAATACCAGTTGCCTGGCAGCCCTGCTGATCCCCTGCCTCTAATAGTATTAGCCATAGCCCCTGAACAAGCATGCAGCAGATGAGGCGTTTCAGACTACAAGCCTCATCTACACGCGTAGATGAGGCTCCGATGTTCCTTATCAATCGAGCCGCTGATGCGGCTCGATTGATAAGATCCGACAGGACGGATCTCCCCACCGCCGATTCCCTGCTTGTTCCCCGCGAGGGGACAATGGCAGGGAATCGAGCGGAAGATAAGCGGCGCCGGCGGGGACGAGCAGGGAATCGTATCCGACGCACGCGCCGGCGAGCGGGGACGAGGCGGGTACGCGTGGGGATGCGGAAGAGGCGATCTGGCGGCTAATCGAGCCGCCGGATCGGAGCCTCATCTACTCGTGTAGATGAGGCGTTAAAGTCAGATCTGACAAGACTAGCTGCATGCTTGTTTCTGGTGTTATTCAGATACTACTGCAGAGAAATAGACCAGCAGAGCTGCCATGCAACTGGTATTGATTAAAAGGAAATAAATATGGCAGCCTCCGTATACCTCTTACTTCAGTTCCCCTTTTATGAATGCCTGATGCCTGGCAGTCGCATGCTGATCCTTTTGGCTGCAGAAATGTATGAATCCCACCCCTAAAACATAAGTGCAGTCAATGTGACATTCAGTTTGTAAATGGACCAATCAAACCAGCAGGAACTGCATTTGATAGGCATACGTATGCAATCGCCGCCAGGAAACTTGGGTGCAGGATACAGCCGATATACGGCTTTCCCTGCTCCGGCATAAGTCCCGATGGCGTTAATTACTATTCCCCCTCCAGGTCGATGTGGATGGTGGGGAATGATGTAGTTCGGCTGCCAGCTATTGCTACAAATTACAGTATTTTAAAAGTAACTTCAGCGCTGTCTTCTGACTGCACTGGTTGCTTACTGTACGCCGCTATAGTGGTCTATGGTGGTGCCAGCTGTACCAAAATCTCCTGTGCTGTATTCAACGTGTTTGTTTGATAGGCCCAATTCCAAGCTGCATACAAGTCAACTAAGGATGGTTTATGCAAACAAAATATCAGCGCCAGGAGAACCAGACATTTGATCGCTGCTGAGAATAGACAATGGCGTCAATTCACCAGAGGTTACCAACCTATTTATCTCTTGGGAGGTAATTTACCTCCTGTGATATCTCCAAATAGCAATTCTCCAGAAGTATAGGGGAAAATATCGACAGAGAGAAATGCAAGAGAGAAATGTGAGATAAGTATGAGATAAATAAGTGATAGTTAGTAGTTAGTTTTTCTCCAAATCACAATTTACCAGGGAAGAAAGGGGGTGTGGCCATTCGTTATTTTTTCATCTCTTTATCCCCTGAATGAACCTGGAGATATCGTGGTTTTCACACAGCAGCTGCTGCTGTGGAAGATGGAGCCTTTTGAGCTTACTCTGTTAGGCCTGGTGCACACCAAAAACCGCTAGCAGATCCGCAAAATGCTAGCGGATTTTGAAACGCTTTTTCTTATTTTTCTGTAGCGTTTCAGCTAGCATTTTGCAGTTTTGTGAAACGTTTTGGTGTAGTAGATTTCATGTATTGTTACAGTAAAGCTGTTACTGAACAGCTACTGTAACAAAAACCGCCTGGCAAACCGCTCTGAAGTGCCGTTTTTCAGAGCGGTTTGCGTTTTTCCTATACTTAATATTGAGGCAGAAACTCCTCCGCAATCCAAAATCTGCAGCAGCCCGGGAGTATGCGTTTCTGCAAAACGCCTCCCGCTCTGGTGTGCACCAGCCCATTGAAATACATTACCCAAGCGTATCCGCAGCCGCAAGCGGATCGCAAAACGCAGCCAAACCGCTCTGGTGTGCACTAGGCCTTAGAGCTTGCTTTTATTATGAGGAGACGAAGGCGCAGGAGGAGGGTTTGTTTAATCGCCCCTTGTATTTTTCGTGAGAGAACAGTTCTTGATAATTCTACTGAGAGAGGTGGTGAAGAAGTTCAGACTCACTCGTGATATGATTTATGATATGATCCAGCAGTAAAAGGCGGGAATACTCTGGTCACGTAGTGGTAAAACTCCGCCTCCTACCCACAATGCTTCACTTTCAAGCGTACAGAGAGGAAAAGTATCCCATGCAAATCATTAATACCGATTACCTAACTCTCTGCTTTCTCACACTTTCCTCATGCATATCTCTCCATTATCCCGCTATCGAACATTTTTCTCTCTGTCCTCTCACACTGGTGAATTGACTCCAGAGTGTTAAAATACCTCATGAGATAAACTACCTACCTTTTTTCTCTTAGTAAATCCTCTGGTGAATTGACGCCATGGGCCTCAATTCACTAAGCTTATCTCCTGTCTTTAATAACTCTTCTAGAGTTATCACCATGGTGATAAGGCATGTAGTATTCTGGAAACATTTGACCTCAGGCAAATCTAAAAGTTAACTTCTGTCTTCAAGTTAACTCTTCAATCCTTAAAATAACTCCAGAGTTTATTAACTGCGTGTGAAATTAACTACAGAGGAGGTACCTTAACTACAGAGGAGGTACCTTAACTACAGAGGAGGTACCTTAACTACAGAGAAGGTAACTTAAGGAATGAAGAGATAAAATAACTCTCTCACTGTGTGGCGGTAAGTTATCTCTTGCCTTATCTCCAGCATGATCTTAGTGAACTGAGGCCATTGGTAGTTAAGTTACCTCCTCTGTAGTTATTTTCACATGCAATTAACAACCTGTCTTTAACTCTGGAGTTATTTTAAGGATTGAAGAGTTAACTTAAAGACAGAAGAGTTAACTTTAGGTTTGCCTGAGGTAAAATGTTTCCTGAATACTACATGCCTCGTCACCATGGTGATAACTATAGAAACGTTATTAAAGACAGGAGATACGCTTAGTGAATTGAGCCCATTGTCTAAAAGTCCACACAGAAAAATTATTAAAAATCAGCGCAGATCATAAGGAGAGTCCTTGATTTCACCATCAACTATATTTCACCACAGTGGTCATCAAGTTCATATATTCATATGGTGGGCCATCACCCAGAGGAATAAAAGGCGCTTACCAGCTGCTGACAACCCACTTTATAAGGTTGTAGGTCTCGCATTCAGTGGTAAAAGGAACAAGGAAATGACCAGGATCCAAACTTCCAACACTCCTTAACTTAGTTCAGGCATTCCGTCCCTAGGGAAGGAGACAGGCGGCACCTTCTTACTGGTTGTGGACCAGCATACAAGCGAAAAGTTCTTTGGGGGTTCCCAGTTCTTGGGCCTCGTATGCAAGTTTTATTGCTTTTATGGCTTATGCTATGATTTTACCAATAAACGGTTTACACTTAGATCTGCCATTTGCAGGTTTTATCTATATTGGACTTCTGGACAGGATGCCTGAACTAAGTTAAGGAGTGTTGGAAGTTTGGATCCTGGTCATTTCCTGGTTCCTTTTACCGCTGAATGTGAGACATACAACCTTATAACGTGGGTTGTCAGCAGCTGGTAAGCTCCTTTTATTACTCTGGGTGCTGGCACCACCATATTAATATATGAACTGGATTACCACTGTGGTCAAATATAGTTGATGGTGAAATGAAGGACTCCCCTTATGATCTGCGTTGATTTTTAATAACGAAGGATGGTTAATGATGATAATCATTCTGAATCGATACAAATTTTATGCAAATGTATACCATATGGAAGGGAGCCAAATGCCTACATTTGGACATCATCAACATAAACCTGATATTAGGATTTCATTGCTATCTCAACCTCATGTAAGTGAAAGGGGCACTGCAATATACATATGTGGAGTTAAAAGACAGCCTCTGCTGTGACCGTCGAATTTTGGGAAAGAAAAAAACTCCTTGTAAACTATTTTATGGCATTAAGGTCATGTGTTTGCACTGGGCTATGAATGCACATTCTGAGGCACCCTTCTGAATAGGCCATAGCAGTCCATGTATAGCTGTCCACACTTTCTGCAGACTTCCACAAATTTTTCCCTCCATGCAACTCTCATGATACAGCGTAGGAGGATCATTCTTTATTAGGTCAGGAAGCAAGAGAACTTTCGCCAGATTATAAACAGTCACCAATGAAAGCCCAAAAGTTTCCAACCCTTTTTCCAAACTATCCAAAATGAAGAGCACAACTTGCTTGGAGTAGGGCAAGGTCTTTGCTACTTGGATTTAAACAGAATACAAGAGACAAGGAGTCCACCACGTCTTCCTTTTAATGCTTCACCTTTATTTCATTTCACTTTAAAAAAAACATTTGACTTTTAAAAATACAAATGTATCTTGACTTGTGAGATTATAAAGTGCATATTTTGACCCCTAGTGACGTGTACAAACATCTTAAAAACGCCAACATACAGAAAGGGGGCAAGGGACACCCGAAAACAAAAGGCACTTGAAGTTGAAGGGTTGAAATGTACATCTTTGCATACATTGCCAGATTGCAAGCAGTCTTCCAAACCACTATAGAACCCTGCCTGCCCCCTTTTACAACTTTCCAATGTCTAACATTTTTTGTCATTCAAAAAAGAAAAAAAAAAAAAAAAAAAAAAGTACACACTGTTCCTCTTTGCAGCCACAGGAAACAAAGACTGTGAAAACTTAAAAAGAGTTTACCATTTAGTGATTACTAAGTTTGGACTTTTGTATATAACTTATTAGTATTAAGTATAAAATACCGGTCTGATATTTGAAAGCACATTAAAAAACTGCTGCAAAACGTGCCATCTTAAAAGAAAAAAGAAAAAAAAACAACTACCCAAGTGGTGTCTACTTTATTTGGTCACAAAAAAAAAATCCCTATATACAAATAGGAGACAGTGTAGGTAAAAGCATCAGCATGCTTACTGGAATTGAAGTTGGGTCCTTGACACAGTCCAGTAAGAAAATTTGCAGTTTGTTTACCTTAGACCCGACTGGCATTTGCCAAAAAGTCTCTGAAATATGACAATTGGCAAGGTTATCAGTACAGTAGTATTAAAAATTCAAGCATCAACATCACTAAGCTGTGTATTAAGTGGATACCAGCATCCACCCAAGAAAATAAAAACCCTTCACATATAACGGATCTACAATATTGCACCAATTAAAAACAAAAAAGCCTCGCCTGTGCTGGTATGTGGTAAAATGTTCAGTTTAAAGCATAGAATCTTATGTGACCTGGACAGAAATTCTTTACACAAGAGTGAAAGGACACTATCGTACAGGATGGGACATTGGCATATGTAACAAATACTTTACCTAAAAATATATATCTATATATTAAAAAAGAAAAAAAAAAAAAAGACAAATTACCGGTATCTCAGATAAGAGGCCTAATAAGTACCAGACTTGCCAGCGCCACTGGAAGTGATCTACTTAACAGGTGCAGTGTACGTGCATAAGGTGGGGCAGTGCAAATAAAACCCAGCTGTAGCAGGCTGTAGTTGAACATATTTTACCTGAGTAGAGCCAGAAGGAAACAGAACAAGAGACATACTGGCCACTGCTGCCGAGCACAGTTCATAGCCTGGAGCAGATACACATTCTCCTCAATGGGAGGTCAATGCTCTATCTAAAGACATGAACACTACAGCAGAATGCTACAGGACACATTTAAAGAAAATACTACTAAGGCTTATGTAGAGCACAAATAAAGTAGCCCAAGGAAGGGGGAAAGACAAAATTAGCAGCGTCTTCCAGGCTTCAACATTATAATAGATAAGGTGCTACTTTGGTTAATTTAAGGATGCCAATTTCACCCATCTACGATAAACCATATATAAATATAACCTAATACATGTTCTAAAAGTCTTGACATCAGAAAATTTTCTAAGTTTGCACATCATATTTTATGTATTCACATTGGGGCCAATATTGCTACAGTCGGCATATCAATTTTCTTTAAAAATTAGTAGTAGGGACCCCGTTTTTCAAATCCAGAGTAGCTGGGCAATTCTGGAAATATACCATAAGAGCATCTGGGACTCCCAAACTGATCCAGAGAATGGCTGTAATCAGGTTCACTGTGGCGGCTCTGGAGGTCAGACCGTACTATTCTATAATTTTGTCCTTTATTACTATCCCAGTAAGTTTTACCATTGCATTCATAACAAACTGCAAATTCAATCTTCTCTCGAGGCCTTAGGTCATCAGGCAGAACAAAATCAAAAGAGAATGTGTCCTTATCAGTTCCTGCATAAGTGTCTGTTACATACTGGCATTCATAATCTGTAAAGCTTCGCCAAGAGTCATATGTCACTCTAATCTTGACGCTTTTGTGGAAGGCAAGATTCTTAACCTTTACAGTGCCAACGAGCGATAGCTCTTTCAGCACACAGTTTTCAAGACAAACGCAGTCTGCCTGGAGACGGTTCCTGAAGTCCAAGTAATCTGCAGCAGGCTGGTCAAAGTCCAAAACCAGGTGTTCTCTTACTGATGTGGTCAAGTTAACAATGTTGTCAATCAATTCTGTAATGTTGAAGGGAATCTCCAATGGGTCATCAAGCTCTGAATAGACTTTAACCATAGTAAGGGCTAAGCCTCTACTATCAGCAAAGGAAACCCGTTTTTTTACTTTGTTTCCATGGTCATTTAATTCTGGTAGCAAAGCCTTGTCATTTGGATGGATACATGGTCTTAGCGGCTTTCTCGGCTTTGCAGCAATCCCACAATAGAACTTCATGGCAATATCCACCGCCATAGTTGGCTTATAGGGAAAAAATTCCAGGACACTAGATAAGAAGAATAAAAGCAAAAGGTTAAAATTCTTTATAAAACCAAAAGTATCTGCTACATTAAACCTAAAAACCCCCACCTATTTCCAAACTGCTATTAAAAACTTAAAACAGCTGAAGAACATAGGGATTATATACACCAATTTAATGCGCTACAGCATGACTCAAGTAGTAAACAGAGTATTTGAAACCCACACAATAAGTTTATTCATATAAAGATATTCTGAAAACAGGCTTGCTGGCTCATGTGCATCAGGCAAAATATATGCCCTAAATCTCACAAACTTAAATATCAGATGACATGGGAGAGAGATCTTGGGGTGGAGTTTGACGAGGAGCAGTGGCAGAAGATTTTCCTGTTCAATCATAAAGGTTCATTGAATGTTAACGTACAAGAACTTGGTTTCAAGATTCTATCAAGATGGTATAAAACACTTCAGACATAACACAAGATCTTCCCAACCTCTCCAGACACATGCTGGAGATGCACATATGCTACATATCTTCTGGTCCTGCCCCAAAATTGTCCCATTTTGGATTGAAATCCATCATTTGTTAGAAAAGATTTCATGTGATAAGATTGCCTTTGCTCCTGGTCGTCTCCTACTCCACATCAGATACAATCAAAGCATACAAAAAATCTATTGCTATCCATTTAATTAACGCAGCGAGAGCTATAATTCCCCTACATTGGAAGTCTCCCCAGGCCCCGTCTATCAAATCCTGGCTTAAAAGAGTAGAAGGAATAGAAGCCATGGAGCATATGATCCTCTTATCCCAAGACAGAACGGAACAATACACCTTGATTTGGTCAGTCTAGAACGAATTTCAATGTTCAGAAGAGTATAAACGACTCAGGTCAGATGGTTGAAAGAGATTTCTCATACTATCTTTCCTTTTTCCTTTTCTCTTACCCTCTTTCCTGGTGTGATGGTTGAGTCCCCTACAAAGTCTACAACTTTGGACTTATAACACAACATTCCCCCTGACGCCTACAAAATGAGTACGTACTTGAATAAAGTTCATCTGCGACATTCTGCCTAGCTTTGTTTGTTAAAACTACAAGCAGATGCAGAAGCAGTTGTGATGAAGCTACAATGATGTTACTAAATACTAGACGTTGTATTACGCTACTTTTGCTCCGTTTAATGTAATTTCATGTCATGCTATGTTTGTATACTTGTACTGTAAAGTTTTTTTCAATAAACTTAATTGTGAAAAAAATAAAATATATGCCCTAAAATCATAGCCATAGAGCTTTGCCCAATAAGAGTCAGCCAACCAGCCTGGGGTTTTTTTTTTTTAATGAGTTTTGTTGTATGAATAATCAGATTTTTACGATGTTCCTACTAAAGCGGTGGATCTATACTTTTCTGATTGATTTGAATGGTTGTAGAGCTTTGAGATCATGCAGAATCATAAAAATGTTTGCTAAGTGATCAGAAAATCAGCATCTCTATTATAAGATCTAGTGGTATCTTTTCCCCATGCTCCCCCCTCCCATGTTCAGAAGCCCTTCTTAAGGGACCCATACACTGGTTGATTTCAGCCATTGATCGATTCAACAGAATCGATCAGAAATCGATTCTTTCAAATCTAGCGATTTGTGGCCGATTTCAATGGATTTCATCTGACAGAATGGAAGATCTAGGTCGATCTGCTGCTGGCAGCAGATCGATGGCCCATAGAGTTGCATTGGATCTAATGGTCCAATAATTCATTTAGATAGATTTCCAATAGATTTCATTCTGCAATCTATTGGAAATTTGTTCCTAGTGGGTGGCACGCAGATAAGATTCCTGTCATATTCGACTTGACAGGCATCTGACAAATTATCTGATCATCGAATCTGCTGCAAATCTATAAGTGTATGGCCACCTTTACACACACTCCATACTCGCCTGAAAGCAATGCCATCCAAGGTATTCCACCAGAGATAGTCAATGAATTGCTGATAATTCCAATTGCACGCAGTTTAGGATTGAGCCAATATAACTAAACAGGCAGTGCAGTTGAACAAAGGGAGTGCCATATGACTGTTAACCACTTGCCGACCAGGGGTGATTTGCCTGATCTGTGCTGCGTGGGCTCTCCAGCCCGCAGCACAGATCAGTATTATGCAAGGGCGATCAGACTTCCCCCCCTTTTTTCCCCACTAGGGGGATGTCCTGCCGGGGGGGTCTGATCGCCGCCGGCCATCTGCGTTTTGCGGGGGGGGGGGGCTCCTCAAAGCCCCACTCCGCAGCCATTTCCGCCCTCTGCCTCCTTACCTCCCTCCCTCCCTCTTTCCGTAATGCGCAGGACGGAGTTCCGTCCTGCTCATGGAAGGATAGGCTTACGCCTATCAGATGCCGGCGATCCCCGGCCAATCAGAGGCCGGGGATCGCCGATCTGCCCTACGGCGCTGCTGCGCAGCAGCACCGTATGATGTAAACAGCGGAGATTTCTTCCCCACGTGTTTACATTTTGCCGGTGAGCCGCGATCGGCGGCTCTCCGGCTGTTCACGGAGACACCCTCCGTGAACTGACATGGAAAGGCCGCTCTTTCGAGCGGCCGTTTCCATGGTAACCCGCAGACGACCAGTTTACGCCGATCGGCGTTAGCTGGTCGTCAAGAGGTTAAATCAAAGACTGTGCAATATGTTGGGATGTTGGACACTAAAGGGGCCCATACACTGGTCGATTTCAGCCATTGATTGATCCTATAGAATCGATCAGAAATCTATTCTTTCAAAATCGATTTGTAGCCGATTTTTATCGATTTGATCTGACAGGATGGAAGATCTAGGTCGATCTGCTGCTGGTAGCAGATCCATGGCCTATAGAGTTGCATTGGATCTAATGGTCCAATAATGCATTTAGATAGATTTCCAATAGATTTAATTCTGAAATTTATTGGAAATCTGTTCCTAGTGTGTGGCACTCATCAGATAGATTCCTGATGGTTAAATCTGCTGCAAATCTGTAAGTGTATGGCCACCTTAAGGGTTAATGGTAAAGTTCGGGTGGGGTTGCCCATCTGTGCGTGCATATAGTTGCTGTTATGCACCTGATGAAGGACTACAGTCCCTAACATGTAGTGCTCCTGTTCTGCAATACACAGCAAAGTTTTTCTGCAGCCAGTTGTGCGCCGTCTTTCTTTGCATGGTTTGGCCCAGGTCCATTTGAGCAATCTGGCCGAGACTTGGCACTGGCCAATCAATAGGTCTCCTGAATTGCATGCGATTTGTATTAGATTTGCATGCAAGCCGCTTGATACGGAGGGATCTGCGTCATGACGTAGGCGCGGCCGCGGCTTGTTCACCCGAGGCTGAGACTACCTCCCAGCATGGAGCTGGCGTCCCGGCGTCTCCGCAAATGAGAAGGGGATGACCGGTGGAGCCAGAAAGAAAGCTGGATCGGCGGCTGCCCCCGCTCCTGCCCCAAAGACGCCACAGCGCTCAGCGGCGGAATTCTTTACTCCGCCAGGACCGAGCGCCTCGGCGGAAAAGACGACTGAGAGGCTCGGTAGACAGGAGAGCATGGCCTCACCGCAACTTAAAAAGCCGACAACGATGGAGGAGGTGTGGAAGCACCTAAGAAACTTGCCTACGAAGCAGGATCTGTGTGAGCAGACAGACAAAAATCCTGGAGGTTACCAGAGCAGAAGTAACGGCAGTAAAGGAAGAGGTGACAGAACTCAAGAGCCGGGTGTCAAAGCTGGAAGAGGAACTCGGGGCCATAAAGGAAAGTTTAAAAGATGTTAAGAGGAGGGAAGAAAAGCAAAAACAAATGAACATAGCGCTGTGCACCCAGCTGGAAGACCAGCAAAACCGGTCCCGTAGGAATAATATCAGAGTACGGGGACTGCCGGAGGCGATTGGCCCGGGAAGACTACAGGAGGTCTTGAGAACTATCTTCAACTCAGTTCTAGGGCGGCAGAGTGAACAGGCCATCTTAATAGACAGAGTGCATAGAGCCCTGAAACTACCCTCTCGGAGCGGGGAAACCCCAAGAGATGTGATATGCTGCCTACACTACCATGCAGAAAAGGAAGCAATTATGGGAGCAGCCTGGAAACAGGAATGTATCATGTACGATGGAAGACAGATACTGCTTTTTCAAGATCTGGCCCCAGGGACATTACAGCAGAGAAGAGTATTAAAACCACTGCTTCAGCAATTACAGAAAGAAGGAGCCACATACAGATGGGGTCATCCCTTCGCTCTGTTGATTAAAAAAGGATCCCTTTTCTTCTCCCTGCGGAGACCAGAGGAACTTCCTGAGCTCTTTAGAGTACTGGGACTGGTACCGATGGAATTAAAAGACTGGGATCCGGAGAAAATTTTTATACATAAAGAAAAAGGTCAGAAGAAGGGTCCCTCTATATAAAGGACACCTACATGTGAGTTACGGCAGATTTTTTGCCTGAGGAAAGGTACTTAATGGTGTAGCCGAGGGCTGCTCGCCCTATAGGTGTTTTTTTTTTTTCCTCTCCCCCTCCCCCCTCCCTCTCTGCTTATTAAAAGTGATGGGCAATGTATTGATCTAAGAGAGATGACTATTGTAAATGAAGACTCAGTAGACTACTGCCACGTGTCCCCCTGTTCTTTCTCTCCCCGTCCCCACCGGTTTTTAAATATGGCTAGTTTGGACAAAATGTCAAAAACTGTGAAAGCTGCCCAATATGTTTAATATGATGAAATGGAATAGTATGAAAAGTTTTATGAGCCAAGATAAACCGCAATTGGGGAGGAGGGTTTTTTTTTTTTTTTTTTTTCCTCCTCTCTCCTCCAAAATGTGGCAGTGGGATAAGGGGCTTGTATCCCTCTGGCGGGTGTTCTGGGGCGGGGGGTGGGGGGGTCTTCGCCAGCGTGGGGCCCCGAGGGACCCCGTGTTGGTGTTGGCGTCGCCCCCCCTCCCCCCCCCCCCCCCGGACGGCCCGAGAGTGCTTAGGGGGAGAGGAAATGTGAGAAAGAGATAAACAAGGGGTAATTTATGAAGGATATGGTAATATGCACTTAAAAGAAAATGTGTGTGATATATGAATATAATTAGTGGATGTGAGACGGTGTAGGGAGTTCATTGGTGATAGATATAAATCAGTGGGTGTTGATTGGTGGGGGGTGGGGGGGGGGGGTCGGGGTCGACGCGGGGCCCTGAGGGGCCCTGTGTGGGCGGCTTCCCCCCCCTCTCCCCCCCCCCCCTGTTGGGGTGTTTTTGGGGGGTGGTGGGGGAGGGAAACTGAGTGATGCTATGTATATGTTTATATAATGATACAGCGGGGTGGGGCCGGGGGGACAGAGAGAAATTAAAATTGAGCACTACTGATAAGAATATAGATAGATATATAAAGGAATGTGATGTGTGGTGGTTGTGGGGGGGTGGGGGCGGGGGGCGGCATGGGGCCCTAAGGGGCCGTCTGTCGCCCCCCTCGCCCCCACCGCTGCTGTGGAAAAGTTTGGGAGGGGGATATTGGAGGTGGGTTGAGCACTGAAATAGATTGTGATGTTAAAGTTATAAATAATACTTTGTTAAATGGGGGAAAAAGAAAGAAAAGGGGAAGAAAAAAAAGAGCACTAAAAGTAGAGGAGAGGGTGTGTTAAGTGGGTTAAGGAAAAGTATTTAATTTATTTGATGACATGTAAAACACGAAGGCACATTACATGGGGGGGTTGGGGGTGGGTGGGAGATGTGTGAAGGCACTATTGGTTTGAGTACTTAGAGGCTTATAGTGGACGGAAATGCACTGTGAGGATGGTGAGTGGGCCCCGGGTGGGGTTGTGGGCTTGGGGGGGGGGCCCGCGGCCGACGGGGGGCCCTACGGGGCCTCCCGTCGGCCGCTGGCGCCCCCCCCTCTCCCTCTCCCGCCGCCCGTGTTTGGCCCCAGAAAGTAACGGGAGGGGAAAACTGGGAGAGAGATAGACACAGAATCGGGGGGTGTTGATGAATGTATTAATGTTCCTCCTTCTTGGGAATACTAGAGAAACACGGCTGTACTATGAGAAATGTGAGGGGAAGAGTGGGGATGTCGGAGGGTGGGGAGGTCGGGGGAGGAGTACGGGATGGAGGATTGGAAAGAATGGGGCGAGCAGTCCTGGGAACCTTTTTTTCAGACTTTGTCACAGGGGAAACACACGGGATACGATGAGCTGGTTGCGGGGGGAGGGGTGATGCTGTCATGAGGGAGGGGGGGGGGGGGGTTTCGGAGGCCGAGTGAACGAGGGGGGGGCCTGCTTTGTGGTGTAGTTTTCATTCCTTAAAGGACCCGAAGGACCGGGTACGATAGGGGGAGAGATAATGACCCCTGGGGACCCTCAAAAAAGAAGGGTATCCAAGAAGAAATGCCCATTAAGAACATTAAGGGAGGTCCCCAAAGGGCTCAATGAGCCCTGCAAGAGATGGTGGTGGAATGAAAAGAGGATGACTGAGGGTGTGTTTGTTGTTTTCTCCTTGGTCTTGTTGGTTTTTCTTTTTTTTTTTTTCTTTCTGGTGAGTTCTTTGTTGCTATTTCTGATTGAGATGTGTGTATGGCTGGGCGTATGGCTCCTTGTCTCTCCTCTCCTCCGGCCGCCCGGGGAGAGACCCTACCAGAGAAAGTTGAGGAAAGATGAGAGAGAGGAAGACGGGAAGGGAAATGGAGGAACAAATTAAATTCTTATCGTTGAATGTCTGTGGGCTAAACGTCCCGGAGAAGAGATCCTCGCTACTACAGCTTCTAAATACAGAACACACACAGATAGCTCTGATACAGGAGACACACTTTAAAGGATCTGCCCACCCCAAAGTTTTTAACAATAGATACCCTACAGCTTACTATAGCAATTTCCCAGACTCCAAAACCAAAGGAGTGTTAATATTAATCTCTAGACAAATTAAAATGCAGGATATTGAGGTCCTTAGAGATGGGAACGGTAGATATTTGTTTATAAAAGGGATATTTAACTCACAGAAATTAACAATAGGCAATATCTATGCACCCAATACAGGTCAATTGTCTTTCTTAAAAAGTGTACTGAGGGCCCTGGAAACATTCGCAGAAGGCTCGGTGGTCCTGGCAGGGGATTATAACCTAGTGTTGGACCCTGTGATGGATACCTCCTCAGGGAGAACCAGCCTTCCCCATGGAACACTACGTGAAATTAAGCAGCATATGAATAAACATCAGCTCATGGATGTCTGGCGCCTCCAGCACCCTAGGGATAAAGAGTATACATTTTATTCATCTCCTCATGGAACATACTCTAGGCTGGATTTTTTTATGATCTCTCATAACTTGCTATCTCACCCGGTGAAAACAACGATAGGGACAACAACTATCTCCGACCATGCTTCGGTGGCACTATGGCTAGGTAAGTACATGCAGCGGGAGAGAGCATTTACATGGAGAATGAATAGCTCACTGCTAAAGAGGGAAGAGATAGCTCAGAGAATTAGTAAAGAAATTAGAGATTACTTTGAGCTAAATAATGATACAGTACCCTCGCCGGTACTGATATGGGAGGCACACAAGTGTGTGATCAGAGGAATATTAATACAAGAGGGAAGCAGAATCAAGAAGGAGAAAAATACAAGAAAGCTTAAAAAGGATAGAGAGATTGGAAGGTGAGCATAAAAGGGGATTGGCAAGAGAGATACTGGAAGAACTTACAGCAGAGAGAGAAAAACTAAAATCAATTCTATTTCGTAGAGCTAGATATGCAGCACAGAGGTGTAACGGACTATACTATGAACATGGGAATAAGACGGGACAGTTGCTGGCGCGTGCCTTAAAAAAACAACAAACAGCTAATTTTATACCATATATATGTGATAGTAAGTCTGATAAGCATTATAGGAGCGAATCCCAGGCGAGGGTCTTCCGAGCATTTTATGAAAATCTATATAATCTGAAGATGCGAGACCAAGAAACAGAGGGGAAGATAAGATGGGAAGATGTGTGGGAATACGTTGAAAGTGCAGGGATGGGGAAACTCACAAAGGAGGAAATAGAAAAAATGGAGGCCCCTATTACACCTCAAGAACTAAGGGAAGCGGTAAAAAGTATGCCTGGGGGGGAAGGCCCCAGGCCCAGATGGATTTGGGCCAGAATATTTTAAGCAATACATTCAAGATCTAGAAGCCCCTTGGGTATTGGCAATGAATGCATTAAGTGAAGAAAGAGAGGAGAGATTTAGTAGAGAATCCTTGGAATCTCACATAGCTGTAATACATAAGCCGGGCAAAGACCCGTCGGTATGCCCTAGCTACAGACCGATATCATTACTGAATACGGACCTGAAAGTTTATGCAAAAATTCTGGCTAGAAGAATGTCCCCATGGCTTCACAGAATTATACAAACGGATCAGGTAGGGTTTGTCCCTAAGAGGGAAGCCCGGGACAACACGCTGAGGACACTCGGTGTGTTGCAATGGGTGAGCAACTCGACCGACCCTGTCGTGCTGCTCTCTACTGATGCGGAGAAAGCATTTGACAGGGTCGGTTGGGATATTATTAGGGCGGTGCTGCAGTCCATAGGGGTAGGAGGTAGGATGTCCAAATGGATAGGATCATTATATAAGAATCCGACAGCAAGGGTGAAGGTAAATGGGGCCCTATCAGACCCTTTTGTGATCTCGAACGGCACACGCCAGGGGTGCCCTATGTCCCCTTTAATCTTCGCACTGGTCCTAGAACCTTTTTTAAATCATATAAGAAAGAACCCGGATATTAAGGGAATAAAGATAGGACAGAGGGAGCATCGAGTAGCTGCATATGCAGATGATTTACTGTTCTATCTCAGAGCCCCTGTGATTTCAATACCCCTCTTGATGGGAGAGTTCAAAAAATTTAGGGAAGTCTCCAATTTTAAAATCAATTGGGATAAATGTGAAGCCATGGGAATAAATATAAACGAATCTGAAAAGGGAAATTTAAAGGCAAATTTCTCATTTAAATGGGTCAAGGAAGCACTTACATATTTGGGCACCAAAATTACAGTAAATTTAAGGGGATTATACACATTAAACTATGGGGCACTTCTTGAGACTGTGAAAAAAGATCTTCTGTCATGGAGGAAGTTAAAACTCTCCATGCTAGGTAGAATTAACATATTAAAAATGAATGTACTCCCAAGACTGCTTTATATATTTCAAACACTGCCAGTCCCGGTCCCGGAGTCCTTTTTTAGGACTTTAAAAAGAGAATTTACTAGGTTTGTATGGAAAGACAAGCCTCCTAGAATAAAATATATATTGATGACCCAGACAAAAGCCCAAGGAGGACTCGCTTTGCCAGACCCTAAAATGTATTATATGGCCGCGATAGTGGCTAGGATTGTAGACTGGCATAAAAATAGTCAACATAAACTCTGGGTGGAGTTGGATCAGAATACGGTTGAGATCCCCTTACAGGGAACTCCATGGACCACACATGCCTTCAGGACTACACACCCGGCAGGAGTATATGTGAATCACACATTAAAAACTTTTAATAGATTAAGGGAAAGATACGAACTGTCCCCTCTGCCATCTCCGCTGATGCCGATAGTGGATAACGATAAATTTATGCAGGGCTCAAGTGAGGGGCAGTATGCGAGATGGAGAGAGTCAGGGGGGGTTAAAGCAGGGGACCTGATGGTAAGAGGAGAATGGAGATGTCTGGAAGAGTTAAAAGAACAGAGGGGGAGGGAAGACCTAGATTGGTGGAGCTTTATGCAATTTAGGCATTTCTTACTGTCACAAGGACGAAAACAAGAATTTATAAGAGAATTGACACAATTTGAAAAACTCTGTAGCATGGAAGGAGATGGCAGAAGGTGCTTAGCTAAGATCTATGGATTGTTAAATAACAAGAAGGAAGCCAGCGAATCATATAGGAAGAAATGGCAAGATGAGCTAAACCAACAATTCACAGATACCCAATGGAACAAAATTATAATTTTTTCTTATAGAACGTCAATATCAACTAGGATGCAAGAAATAGGTTTTAAACTACTAGCAAGATGGCATCTCACCCCGGACAGATTGAGAGGTATGTACTCAGACTCGGATCCCAGGTGCTGGAGGTGCCGGACTGAAAGGGGCACATATCTCCATATATTTTGGAGCTGTGATATGCTGCGAGGATTTTGGGAAGGGGTGAGACGAATAGGGGGGGAAATATTGGGGTGTGAGCTCCCTCTGGACCCAGCCTTCTTCCTCCTACACCATAATGAATGGGGCATTAAGAAATATAGACAATCCTTATGTAGTTATCTAGTCAACGCGACGAGAATTCTGATCGGAAGACATTGGAAAACACAGCAACCCCCTACGTTAACAGAGTGGATAGGAGAAATAAATAAAACACAAATGCTAGAGGAATTAACAAAATATATTATGGGGAAAGAAGAACAACATAGGTCAACATGGGAAAAATGGGAGCTGTTTAAAGACAGTGAAAATTACAGGAGGTTGATATGTGGTTGAGGATTCTTTTTTCCTGGGGGGATGGAGCACAGACATGAATAAAACCTATATAGTATGGAAAATCCCCGTAATGAGGGGGAAAAAAACTGGTCGGGGTTGATCGCCGGGGGGGGGGGGGGGAGGGGAGACGGGGAGCGGAGAGTGGTGGGAGGGGGTCTGATGATGCTGCGGAGCCCCCCTTTCCTTTTTTTTTTTTTTTTTTTTTTTTTTTGAGTGTTATTTCTTCTACTCCTTATGTCTGGTTGTGTGAAGGGTGCTGGGAATGGAAGGTGGGGAATGAAGAGACTGTGGAGGAATGGGACTGAGTGACTGTAAGGGATGGGATGAGAGGAGAGTAACAAGTGAGGGAGGAGAAAGGAATTATATAAACTGAATGTATAAAAAATTGAAGGTATTGTTAGGGAAGAAAGGTTAATTTATTAAATAAAGATGATAACAGGTATAAAAGTAATGGGATATAAAGGTGGTAATATTTTCTCCCATGTATTTTAAGGTCCTGATGTTAAATATGCACTAAGAAATACCCATTGCTTCCTCTGGGTTATGACTGTTTAATATTTTTTGTACAAAATGTTGATAAATAAAGAATCTTTAAAAAAAAGATTTGCATGCAAGCCAAATTACAGTATTAACATTTTATTGCCAGTCACTGTGCGCCAATTTCCCCAACAAGAGTTTTTTTTTTTAATGGCTTATTCCCCGCATCTTTGCATTTGCTTTAGTAGGACACCACTACCACCTCATAGGTTGCTCCAGATGCCAGTGCCCTCCTGCAGGTCCCTCACATTGCTGCCAATATAGTTAACATTTCCTTTTAATTTTTGCTCCCCTCATCAGTCCAGAGACTGCCACCTCACCTGGTATCAAATCAACTAGAGAAAACCAGAGGTAAGGAGCCGTGGCAGCTATGCTACAACTGCTGCATTGTGGCTCAATGCCCTGACAGGATGTATTGCATGTAGGTCAGCGAGACAACGTGCGTGATCCTGTACCTGGGCTGTCATGGAGTGACACTGTGCTGGAAGCCATGTAGTAAAGGTGGATGAGATTTACTTTTAGTGACCCCTTTAGTGGGATGGATATGAAGGGTGTCATATTCCTTTTAAACATTGCAAAGTTGTCCTGCCAATCCTCTGCCTCCAATACAAGCTGTTCCATATTCACCAACTAGATCAACTCGAGGAGGTTGTAAGTGGAGTCATATTATATATACTGGCACATGTGGATGAAAGATTAGCTTTAGGACAACTCTGGATTTTGACATACTAGTATAAACAATACATATACAGTTGTCAATGTGCTTTAAATTGCATTTTTTCCCCCAGTGCTGTAATTTAATAAAAACAGAACTAGGACGCAGATCAGGTGCTTTGATTAACTCAGATTGCACTAGCTGCACACTGGTTTCTGGTGTGATCAGACACTTCTGAGCTACAAAAGGAGGAATGCCAGGCAAATATTTTCTTCGGGTTTGGAGTTGCTGCGGATAGAAGGAAGGGTGGGTGTATATGTGGAGTTTGGGAATGAGCAGGATTTTTCCCGATTAGGGATTATCAGTGAGGTGCTTTTTGGATCTTGACTGAATTTGAACCAGTCTAAATTTGCATCAGCTGTTCTTACATGGCCCAATTTCAAAATACAAATTGCAATAAAACCTAGCATAGTCTGAAAGCTATGAAATTCATTGATCATCTCAAGCTCTGGTGTTGACATGACAGGTTCTTGTAGGAAACCAAAAAGGCACAGGTAGATTGGGAGCCCGATCTTGTGTATTACCACAACACCAGAGAATGTGATTGAAGAAAGATATTCTCACAAAAATGGGTCGCTATATCAGCAACCACTCATTAGGCCTCGTTTCCGGTAGAGGGATGGGTCGCAGCTCCAAATAAAAAAGGATGGCACACTTGGGGTAGTTCCAAGCGTGCATTACCCTACATAGGGTTGGCGGTAACAGAGAAGGATGGAGGCGCCTGGAGACATATCTATTATTTACAGTGTAGATCAACTATAGGAGCATAAGATACCAGTGTTCCCACCTTAATGGAGTGAGACTCAAATGCAAGGTAATGGTAACAGCTTCTCAAATTTTATTAAGGCACAATCAACTTAATTACCTTGCATTTGAGTCTCACTCCATTAAGGTGAGAACACTGGTATCTTATGCTACTGTAGTTGATCTACACTGTAAATAATACAGATATGTCTACGGGCGCCTCCATCCTCTCAGTGTTGACATGAACTGGCTTGGTGAAGCTGGGATAAGGAGATGGGGATCCTACTGCTGCCAGGAGTATAGAGGCAGTAACTTTGGTGTTACTGAGGTTTACGTGGAAAGTGGCATCCTGGTGGAAATGTTGGTGGGCAACGGACAGGCTAGCATTTGGCTGCCAGTAGTAGAAGTAATGGTTCTCTGGAGCAACTGTGGGTGGAACATGACGACTGGGTGTTCTGGTGCTGCACTAGGTGAACTGGAACAGTTCTGCTGCAGCGAGGGAGAGTCTTGGTGCATCTGAAGGTAGAGAGTTTTAATGGGGACAGAGAGTGATCACTAGGTGACCTAGTGCTGGTGTGTGTGTGTGTGTGTGTGTGTGTGTGGGAATTGCACTACTAAGCTCTTGTTAATATCAATATGGGGGGGGGGGGGGGGGGGGAGTGAATCCTTGCTGCAGTTTTAGGTGAGTGCCTAAGTACTACTGGTGTTAAAAAGTTTCCTGGTGCTGCTCTGGATACAGGGCATGCATGGCAGTGCTTGGGGTAGAGGGGTGTTTTGGTAGCACCCTAGGTAGGGGGAGGTGTGGGCTAACATTGTGTTGCTTACTGTGAATGAAAGTTTGTCCTTGTTCTGTTGGAAGTAGAGAGAAGGAGGCAGCAGAGAAAAGCTGGAATGGTGCTGCCAGGGTAGGAGGTCTGATACTATTGGTGGAGTGGGTGCTCTGGGGCCAATGAAGGATGGGAAGGAAGAAGGCATGTTCTAGTGTGGTTCTGGCTGGTCGGCGATGCTGAAATAGAGAAGGGGTGCTGTGATGCCAGAGAAAGAAGTGGAGTTGTCTTGCGCGGCTGTGGGTGGGTGGTGTAATATGCATCACCACAATTTGTTCATCGCGTAATTTGACTATCACTACATTTTCCTTTTTACAGAAATCTGCCTAAAACTGTCATCACTACTGTTTTACCAGCACATGTGCCCATGTATGTACCTGACAATTGGACTTTTAAACGTGCTTCAACGAGTTCCTATATGCTTGCGAAAAACAAGAAGGAATATAAAGAATATACACATTTGAATTATGGTCAAGTGATTGCTGAAGCCTGATCCCCCTCCTTCCTGTTGTGCTGGAGGGGATGCTGCACAAGCTACATATGATGCAGAAAAAAGGCAAGGGCAGGGCTTTCCCACTGTACTCAATCAATTCTGTAAGCAAACTACTGTACAGTAAGCAAAGAGCTAGAAGCGGTTCTTTAGGTCATCAAGGAACCCCTGTCATTTGTAAAGTGCATACACATCTATGCAGCAGCTGGCATGGAGGAATTACCAATTACTACAGAGCCTGTTTCACTCACACTGGAGTTTAGTTGTAAAACATGCGATATTATGGTATGTAATTTACCTTGGGTTAGTATAGCAAAGGTATAGGCGTTATTGCCAAATTGTACCACAAAGGAAAATTTCCCTCTCTTATTGGAAAAGAACGTTCACATGAGGTTTTTAATTGTGGTCACTCTTCCTGCCCACTACAGCAGCAGGAGTCATATTAAAGCCATGGAGGGCTACATAATTCCCAAGGATAAGAAATGAGGGAGGTTATGGAGACTTGGCAGTAAAACCCCAGAATCATATACCCGCGGATTACCCAAAGTGCGGGTCAGGTACCACTACCCACAACCTGACCAGCAACCCAATTAAAATCAAAACAGGTACCCGACCCACATTTCGCAGGGCTGAGGCGCAGGTACCAGGTTCACCAGAAAGCAGGGCTGCGGGTCGCATGCAGATAGCAGGGCTGCGGGTCTGAAAAATCAGACCTGCATAGGGCATCAGGTCACGTACACGCGGGTTACCCGAAATGCAGGTAGTGTTCAGGAAGCAGTTTTGATTTTAATCAGATTGTGGGTTGGAAGTGGGTAGCGGGTACCAGTTTCACTAGAAAGCAGGTTGGGTGTGGGTAGCGGGCCTGAAAAATTAGACCCGCGCAGGCCTCTACCCCAGAATACATTTTCCTTTTCTACACTATTGTGCTCGGGCTCGGCATGTAGTGGAAAGAGTTGACAGATTATTGGGTGGGGCTGGGGAAGACCCAGCTGTCATGGTACACATTGGCCCCAATGATAAAGTTAGTGGGAGATGGAAGGTCCTCCAAAATGATTTTCAGGTACTTGGAGATAAACTTAAGGCAAGGACCTCCAAGGTGGTGTTCTCTGAAATACTGCCAGTGCCACGTGCTACATCTGAGGGACAGAGGGAGCTTAGGGAGTTAAATACGTGGCTGAGAAATTGGTGTAGGAAGGAAGGGTTTGGGTTCCTGGAGAACTGGGCAGACTTTGCAGTCGGCTACAGGTCCTACAGCAGGGATGGGCTGCACCTTAATGGGGAGGGTGCAGCTGCATTGGGGGAGAAGATGGCTAAACGGTTGGAGGAGATTTTAAACTAGGATCTGGGGGGAGGCGGGAGGATAAAGTCTCAATATGTAGACAAGATAAGGTAAAAAAAAGACAGTGGGAGCCTAACATTATGGGGGGTGGAGAGGGGGGTGGGGACAGTGTAAAGATTAAGGAGGTTGGTAAAAATTCAAGTAGCCCATTTCATGTAAACAAAATTGGTAAATGTGGTGGTAAAACTATAAAGTGCATGGTAACCAATGCTCAGAGCCTTGCAAATAAAATAGACGAACTAGAGTTCATTCTTAATGACAAAGGCTATGACATTGTGGGAATAACCGAGACATGGATGGATATAAGCCATGACTGGATAGCTAATTTAAAAAGGATACAATGTGTTTAGGAGGGATAGAACAGGGAAAAAAGGTGGAGGGGTTTGTCTCTGTTAAGAATTCTTTTACAGATGTCCTCAACGATGAGATGGAAGAAGATTGCGAAGATGTGGAGTCCGTTTGGGTAAATATTCATGGTGGAAATAAAAGTTGCCAATTGCTTATTGGGGTATGCTACAGACCACCTCATATTAATGACGCTGCAGAACTGCGATTACTACAGCAGATTTAAAAAGCTGCAAGTAAAAATGGTCATAGTTATGGGCGACTTCAACTTTCCAGACATTGACTGGGGTATTGAGGCTACCCATTCTGGTAAAAGCAGCAGATTTCAGGCAGCACTACAGGACAATTACTTGACTCAAATGGTAACGGAACCAACTAGGGGGAATGTGTTACTGGATCTGATCATTTCTAATAGACCAGATAATGTGTCAAATGTGCAGGTTCAAGAACATTTGGGAAATAGTGATCACAACATGATAACGTTTGATCTGGTGACTGATAGGCCACGGGGCAGTGGGACCACTAAAACTATGAATTTTAGAAAAGCAAAGTTCAATCAAATTGGGCAGGCACTAAGTTTGGTGAACTGGGATAATGTACTACAAGGGGAGGACACTGAAGGGAAATGGCAAGCTTTTAAACTTATGCTCAATCAATATTGTAGTATGTATATCCCATATGGAAACAAAATGTCTAGGAATAAAAAAAGGCCTCTATGGATGAATAGAAAGGTTAGGGATAAAATGAAGAGAGAAAAGAATGCCTATAAGGTCCTAAAACAGGAGGGGACCGAGGCTGCACTAAGCAATTATAAGGAGTGCAATAAAAAAATTGTAAAAAAGAAATTAGGCTGGCAAAGATCGGAGCTGAAAATCAGATCGCTAGGGATATCAAATCTAACCCAAAAAAGTTTTACAAGTACATCAACTCTAAAAAAAGAAAGGTTGACTGTATAGGACTCCTAAAGGATGAGGGTGGGAACTCAATGGTGGATGACCAAGGTAAGGCAGAGTTATTAAATGCTTTCTTTGCTTCTGTCTTCACAAAGGAAACCGCACTGTTGCAAATTACAGAGGCAGAAGAGTCTCAATCTTCTAACTGTAATATTAAATACTTAACGCAGGAAGAAGGGAAGGCAAGACTAAAATTAAAAATAGACAAGGCACCTGGCCCGGGTGGCATGCATCCTCGGGTCCTAAGGGAATTAAGTTCAGTTATAGATAAACCCCTTTATCTTATCTTTTGTGACTCTCTTGCAACTGGCAGAGTCCCAGTGGATTGGCGTACAGCCCACGCTTTCCCATTACTTAAGGGCAAAAAATCAGATCCAGGAAATTATAGACCTGTAAGCTTAACATTAGTTGTATACAAACTATTTTAGGGGTTACTAAGATACTATACATGACTTCATAGTAAAAAATAATCTTATTTCTCAGCATCAACATGGGTTTACTAAAGACAGGTCCTGCTTGACTAACATGCTCAGCTTTTATGAGGTAGTGAATGTGAATATGGATATTGGGAATGCTGTAGATGTGATGTACTTGGACTTTGCAAAGGCCTTCGACACTGTTCCCCACAAAAGGCTGGTGCAAAAGTTGAGGATGCAAGGACTGGGGAAGAGTCTGTGTGCATGGATAGGGAACTGGCTAATGGACAGAAAACAAAGAGTTGTGGTCAATGGATCGTACTCAAAATGGGAGACTTAGCAGTGGGGTCCCACAGGGGTCTGTACTGGGTCCAGTGCTCTTCAATTTATTTATTAACCTCCTGAGCGGTATGGACGAGCTCAGCTCGTCCATTACCGCCGGAGGGTGCCGCTCAGGCCCTGTTGGGCTGATTTTCGCCAAATAAAAAGGAGCACACGCAGCCGGCACTTTGCCAGCCGCGTGTGCTACCCGATCGCCGCCGCTCTGCAGCGATTCGCCGCGAGCAGCGGCGAAAGAGGGTCCCCCCAGCCGCCCAAGCCCTGCGCAGCCGGACCAATCAGTTCCGGCCAGCGCTAAGGGCTGGATCGGAGACGGCTGACGTCAGGACGTCGGCTGACGTCACTCCGCTCGTCGCCATGGCGACGAGAAAAGCCAAACAAGGAGCGGCCCTTCTTGTTACTTCTGATCGCCGGAGGCGATCAGAAATATGCGGCAGGAGCACCCTCTAGTGGGCTTTCATGCAGCCAACTTTCAGTTGGCTGCATGAAATAGATTTTCTTTTTAATAAAAAAAAAAAAAATAAAAAAAAAAAACCTCCCGCAGCCGCCCTGGCGATCTTAATAGAACGCCGGGAAGGTTAATGACGTAGTAGATGCAGTAGTGAGCAATGTTATTTTTGCAGATGATACAAAATTGTGCAGAATCATCAACTCTCAGGAAGGTAGTGTCATATTGCAACAGGATATGGATAGGATGGCTATATGGGCACATAAATGGCAGATGAAATTCAATGTTGAAAAATGTAAAGTCATGCATTTTGGTCATACCAATGGTCTAGCACCATACAAAATAAATGGGATACAGTTGGGGACATCAAACTTGAAGGACATAGGAGTACTCATTGACAAGTTAAATAATCGTACTCAATGCCAAGCCGCTGCAGCTAAAGCTAACAAAATTTTGGGATGCATTAAAAGGGAAATAAAAACTTGAGATGCTAGCATATTGCCCCTGTTTAACTCTCTAGTAAGGCCACATCTGGAATAAGGAATTCAGTTCTGGGCACCACATTACAGGAAAGATATTGCAGTTTTAGAGCAGGTGCAGAGACGAGCAACAAAATTGATACATGGGATGGAAGGTCTCGCTTACCAAGAAAGGTTAGATAAACTGGGTTTATTTATTCTAGAGAAAAGACGCCTTAGAGGAGATCTAATTAACATGTATAAATACATCAGAGGGCAATATAATAGCTTGGCAGATGAGCTTTTTGTCCCTAGGCCTTCTCAAAGGACTAGAGGACATGATCTGCGCATGGAGGAAACACGTTTTAGCCATTTATTTAGGAAAGGGTTCTTTACAGTAAGAGTGATTAAGATGTGGAATGCATTGCCACAGGAAGTCGTTATGGCAAACTCTATACCTGCATTTAAAGGGGGCTTAGATGCTTTTCCTTGCGTTGAAAGACATCCATGGCTACAATTTCTAGGTAATGCCTAATGATGTTGATCCAGGGATTTTATCTGATTGCCATCTGGAGTCGGGAAGGAATTTTTCCCTTTTGGGGCTAATTGGACCATGCCTTTTAAGGGTTTTTTCGCCTTCCTCTGGATCAACAGGGATATGTGAGGGTGCAGGCTGGAGTTGTACTTTGTACTGGTTGAACTCGATGGACGTATGTCTTTTTTCTCCCAAAATAACTATGTAACTATTCAGGAAAGGAATACATTTATTTCTTAAAGGACAACTAAGTGAAAGGGATATGGAGGCTGCCATATTGAGTTCCTTTTAAACAATACCAGTTGTCTGGCAGCCCTGCTGGTCTATTTGGATGCAGCAGTGCCTGAATAACACCAGAAACAAGCATCTAGCTAATCTAGTCAGATCTGACAATGTCAGGAACACCTGATATGCTGTATGCTTGTTCAGGGGCTATGGCTAAAAGTATTATAGGCAGAGGATCATCAGGACAGCCAGGCAACTGGTATTGCTTTAACGGAAAGATATATGGTAGCCTCAATATCCCTCTCGCTTCAGTTGTCATTTAACCAGGCTGCTAGTGTAATCTGAAAAAAGGGAGGGCGGGGAGATTAGGGGGACAAGGGTCGACTACCACAACTCTTTTTGTGTTTAGGACTACCAGAAAAGATATTGCGATTCATGGAGGTCCCAGGTATGGAAAGTGAGGGAAAATCATTTCCAATGGGTGACAAAGCATAGAAACTTTAAAGTAAATGGGTATCAACATAAAAAAATAAGCCAAATACTTAACTAAGGAGAGGGAAGGCTCTGGGTCCTATAGAGCCTTCCTGTTCCTCTCTCGGTCCCCGTTCCGGCACTGACTCCCCGGTAGCAGTATTCCACCAATTTGGTCAAATACTGCTCTCTCCGTCGCAGGGAGGTTTCCAAATTCTTCAGGAGCACAAGCCGCTCCACACTGCACACGTGTGAGCATTCTCTCTTGCGCACGCGCAGTATGGTGCCGAGCCCTCTTGAAGTGCCCCGGTGATTCAAACGGAGGAGCTGCCGCTGCAACAAGTGGACGAGGACAGGAGAGGAAAGTCGCTATAGGATCCAGAGCCTTCTCCCTCAAGTATCTGATTTTTTTTTTAATATAATTACCAATGATTTTAAGAGCTTCTAACACTTTTACACACATCCAGTACTAATCAGAATACTTGAATCCAGGTGTACAATGTATTACTGAACACTAAATACACCAGGTAAAATCTTTTATGCAGTCAGACAGGATATTTTGTAAAACATGACTCGAGTTGAATGAATAGTCTGCTAATTCAGACAAATAGTAGGCAATTATGTTGTAGGGAAAATGGTCAATATCTACCCAATATTAATAGTATAACAGCTTGTAAACCTTCCAGTACTCAATATTAAATCAGATCTCTTCTGAGATCTGAATTAAAGTATACCACAACTGAAAAAAAAAAAAATGATTGCTGCAGTGTGTGTGGGGTTAAAAGTACATACCATGCGCTCCTCCTGCCCCCCTCTGTCTGCCACTGTTAGTGTAATATACATGCCTGGACCGACTACTTGATTGACCCCTCACCGGACATAATGCGCAGTATGTTCCCCCCCCCCCCCCCCCCCCCCTTCACATCTGGCTGGCGCATAGTGAGCGGCTCAGAAGCACGCTGATTCCTCTGTCTCCTCTGGGCTGCGTGTGCGCTCCACTACACCAAGAGAATGCCAACAGTGTGCAAAGCATTAATCAAAGCAAAATGTGGCTACTTTGAAGAACCTAGAATATGACATATTTTCAGTTGTTTCACACTTTTTGGCTATGTACTATACTTCCACATGTGTTAATTCATAGTTTGGATGCCTTCAGTATGAATCTGCAATGGTCATAGTCTTGAAAATAAAGAAAACTCTTTGAATGAGAAGGTGTGTCCAAACTTTTGGTCTGTACTGTAGATTTATGCACGGTAGAGGTCAGAAAGCTGGAAAGACAGGTAACAAGAACAGATGTCGGTGTAGACTACTTGTAGTCTCATTTAATTTACACATTTATGACCTAGAAGTTTAGGCTGACCATACATGCATCTGTTTTTTTCTGCTGGATTTAATTACCTTTATCAAAACAGCTGGGGATGTTTTCCCACCCAACATACCCCATCAATTAATTTTCAGCTAGATATTGTCCAAATCCACAAGAAAGACTGGCACCACAAAAGTAAAAATCAGCTCTTTATTAGTTTGTCATTAAAATGACATAAAAGTCAGCAAAAAGATCAAAAATGGCGAAAGCAGCTGCTCTTTTTGACCTTTTTGCTGACTTATGTCATTTTAATGACAAACTAATAAAGAGCTGATTTTTACTTTTGTGGTGCCAGCCTTTCTTGTGGATTGGACTAAGGAATCCCGATGGTACTGGGACTCAAGGCTTAGGCACGCTACTATTCCTGCCTTGCATGGGTGCTCCTCCATCCGATTTTTGCACAGCTAAATATTGTGCATTATATTGAAGAGATGTTAGAGTACATTTGAAAATATGAGGAGAATATGGTTATACAAAGTACTTAACTGCATTGATTGGTACCCTAGTAGTTTAGCAGATTCTGAATCTGAATCTAAAACTGGACAAAGTGGTGGAATAGGTCACTGCTAGCCATTTTTTGATTCAAGAGTGATTCATCGGTTATTGATAAGTGTAAGACTGGAAGAGGCTAAAGCTTGACTACTTCAAGTGAACATCCGGACTAAAAATCGACTCAGCAGCACTGAAAAGGCTTTGTGTTTCTTTAACAGTTTTACAGCATCAGAACTTTGTTTCTCTTATACAAACCTAATTTTTAGCTGCACAGAAGAAAACTGCCCGGGCTTTTTTCCCCTGATGCTGTGCAAAGCATGATGGGATTTCTGATTTTGTTGTTCTCTTTCTGCTGTTCTGGTGCAATTTTTTTTTTTTTACATTTTGAATTTGACATTTGAAGCCTAGCGTGTGCAGCTGGGAGGGGTAATCAGGACACAGGATAGTTGGAACTGTGTCTCCTGCTCCTTGTCACCTCCTTTCAACCAAAAAGATGGCTGCCCCCATGACAAAGATGGCAGCCCCCATGAATCACAAACATTTGCCTGTTCTTTTAAAACAGGGTGGGCAAGAGATTATATTACCTATCTATTCTAATTAACATAACTAATGTAACTTGATGACAGTGTTTGTTTAGGCCGAAGTTCCCCTTTCAGTTACTGTCATCTCATAGGACTGCATCATCTTCACCTATTCTACAAGAAATATGGCAGATTCGGGAGGGAGTCATCACTTGGAGACCCAGCAGGCATGCACAGATTTTGAATAGGATTTCATGCTGAACTCTGAGCATTTGCATTTTTTGTTCCTGGTAGTTCAGTGTCATTTGCATATACCTGCATGCATTTCTGCACAATACAAGCAACGGTGCATTTGAAAAATACAATACATGAAAACATATTAGCATTTTCATGTTCATGGCATGTACAAGCCATCATCTCTAACATAACCCATCAGATAATGAAAATTTTAGTTTGTTCATTTTGTCTTAACTACTTAATGACATGCTGACTTGTAAAAACGTCCTGCTAGAGCCTCTTAACTTGCCAACCGCCCACTACCTACTCCGCCCACCTGCACCGTTAACCCCCGATCTGCCGCATTCAAAGCGTATAATACGCTTTGTAATGTATACAAAGCGTATTATACAGGCTGCCTCTTGCCCTAGTGGTCCTAGTGATCGAGGGACCACCAGGGCAGGAGGCAGTAAGCACACACAAACACTGATCCTGCCCCCTGATCGCCCACAGCACCCCTCAGACCCCCCCTGATCACCCCCCCCAGACCCCTGTTTGCATCCAATCAACTCCCTAATCACCCACCAATCACCCCGTCACTATCTGTCAACGCTATATTTTAGACCAGGTCCAAACTGCCCCCTGTGGGCTCCTGATCACCCCCCCCTCCCCCACACACACACACCCTCAGATCCTCCCCAGACCACCCCCCCCCCCCCTGTGTACTGTATTCATCTATTCTCCCCTGTAATCACCCACTGATAACCCATCAATCACCCCCTGTCACTGCCCCCATCAGATCAGACCCTAACCTGCCCCTTGCGGGCCCCTGATCACCCGCCCACACCCTCAGATTGCCTGCAGATCTGTTCTCAGATCACCTCCCAAGTGCATTGTTTACATCTGTTTTCCCCTCTAATCACCCACTGATCGCCCATCAATCACCCACTGTCACTGCTACCCATCAGATCAGACCCTAATCTGCCCCTTGCAGGTACCCAGTTACCCGCCCACACCCTCAGATCGCCCTCAGACCCCCCCCCCCAATGCACTGCTTGCATCTATTCCCCCCTCTAATCACACCCTGAGACACCCATCAATCATCTCCTGTCACCCCCTAGCACACCTACCCATCAGATCAGGCCCCAATTTGCCCCGTGTGGGCTCCTGATCACTTGGCTAAACCCTCAGATCCCTCTCAAACCCCCTTCTGATCACCTCCCCAGTGCATTGATTGCATATATTCTCCCCTCTAATCACCCCGAGACACCCATCAATCACCTCCTGTCACCCCCTAGCACTCCTATCCATCAGATCAGGCCCTAATCTGCCTCCTGCGGACTTCTGTTTGGCTACACTCACCCGACCCACCGCAGTGACAGATTTTTTTTTTTCTGATCACTGCTGGCCTCTATGACTTAATTGTGGCCGAGACCAACCGTTATGCCACACAATACGCAACCGCCAATCCAAGAAGCTACCATGCCCAGCCTTTTCGGTGGAAACCACTCCAAGTTTCCTAACGTAACATTTTTTTGGGGCCTTCTCCTTAACATGGGTCTAGTCAAAAAGAATGTATTGCGGTCTTATTGGTCTACGCACCCAATACATCACATGCCCATGTTCTCTGCTGCCATGTCTAGGTCACGATTTGAGAACATCATGCGCTTCCGTACCAATACAACCTTCATCTAAGAGGCCACCCTGCTTATGACCGATTCCACAAAATTCAGCTCCTCATAGACCACCTGTCATAAAAATTTGCAGATGCTTATACCCCTGAACAGTCATTTTGAGGCATTTGGTTTCCAGACTGCTCCTCACGGTTTTGGGCACTTAAAATGCCAGGGCAGTATAGGAACCCCACAAGTGACCCCATTTAGAAAGAAGACACCCCAAGGTTGTCCATTTACAGAGATATTTCTCCCACCCAGCAGGAGTATGTGTAAAACATACACCACAAAAACACTTCTCCTGAGTACGGCGATACCACGTGACACTTTTTTGAAGCCTAGGTGCGCTGAGGGGCCCAAAGTCCTATGAGTACCTTTAGGATTTTCCAGGTCATTTTGAGGCATTTGGTTTCTAGACTACTCACGGTTTAGGGCCCCTAAAATGCCAGGGCAGTATAGGAACCCCACAAGTGACCCCATTTTAGAAAGAAGACACCCCAAGGTATTCCGTTAGGCGTATGGTGAGTTCATAGAAGTTTTTATTTTTTGAGAGATATATATATCCTCCTAATTGTAAGGACTGGGACCCACTTACCATGGCAAAACTCTAAAAAAAAAACAAAAAAAAAACTAGTATTTGAGAGTTAGGGATGTGATATTGGGCCTTGCATTCCCTCAATGAAATCTATTAAAATACTGCATGCACTCGGTTTCGGAAAATCACATTCAATTCTGTGGGATCACAGCAATAGGCTTTCAGTAGCAAATTGCTTTCGGAATCACCCACGGTTTCTACAAAGCATCAATCTCTACTGAATACACTCAAGTAGGCCCCAGGTGTCAGGGTGAAACCTGAAAGCAACAATATGGTATTTACCTTGTGCCCAAGTTTGACAGGTCTTTATAGGGCAGGCTTTCTCAACCAGGGTTCCTTGAGTACTCTGCAGGGGTTCCTTGGCATTTTCCCCCATCGTGGGGGAAGTATAATAGAGCACATTATAATAGGTGGGACTTCAACAAGAAGCACTAAATTGGGGGGTCAGGAGACAGTATTATGAGTGGCACCGTAATAGGGGGTAGTGAAATAAGCAGCCACACATACTTTTAAAGACCATGCCTTCTGCAAAATAAATGCAGGGGTTCCTCGAGATCAAAAAAATTGTTTGCAGGGGTTTCTTGAGATCCCAAAGTTATTTGCAGGGTTCCCCCAGGGTAGAAAGGTTGAGAAAGGCTGTTATAGGGTGATGATGATCACTGCATGCTCTGACTCTGCAACTTAGCTGAGCCACTTTTCTATAGGCAGAGCATTTCCCACTTAGTCTTGCTGATCCCATGTCGCTGGGACAAGAAGCAAGGTGAAATTTCTACACAGGGGAACAGCAATCTTGACACCAGTTCTAACCCCTTCCCTCTCTACCCAAAGTTAAAAATAACCATTGATCATTCAACTTTAAAAATATATCTGCCTGATGCTGTTACAGGGTAACGTTACTTACATGACTATGGCTATAAATAACCTAGCAGGGTAAAATTTATCTTGGTAGCAGTGTCTTCAGCTGCTGTGTACCCTTGTGACACAAGATGCCCCTGCGCAGTACTAGAAAAAGCTTGGTAATGGGCGCTTAGCTTGTACCAAATAACAATGAGCAATCCAAATGAGGTCAAGCCAGCGATAATTCCTTTTTATCTTTATGGAATTGCCCTCTTTAGAAGGTAAACTTGCAAATACAGTACTGAGACTGCTGGGAAAAAAAATAGTTCCCTCAGACTTTGAGTCACTGACTTGTAATGGAGTCAGATCACCTGATTTATACTTAATCCAGATCAGTGGCTACAGACATATTTAACCACTTTACCCCCGCGCGTACGGATTTCTCCGCCCCTTTTTCCATCCTTTCACCCCCAGGGACGGAGAAATCCGTACTCTGCGCACTCCCGCCGCTGTCCGCGCTCTCGCTCGTAAACACGCCGCCTGCCGCTAGTAAACACGCCGCCGCCCGCTCGCCCGGAGATCAATGAACGGGAAAATCCATTCCCGTTCGTTGATCTCAGCCCCGCAATGATCTGCTGCCGCTCGGCTGAGCAGCCCGATCATTGTGAAAAAATAACAAAGTCCCAGCCTCTTTCTACTTCCTGCAAGAGTCCAGAAGGACGCTTGCAGGTCGTATGAAACAAATTGGTAATGGTGCCATCTTGTGGCCAAATAGTAAAACTACATCCTAACCATTTTTTTTTACACACAAATAAACTTGTTTTACACAAAAAAGTAACTCCTTACCTCCCACACTCCCCAATTTTTTTTTTTTTGTAATTAAAAAAAAAAAAATTTACAATTTAAAAAAAAATACATAAATAGTTACCTTAGGGACTGAACTTTTTAAATATTTATGTCAAGAGGGTATAACACTGTTACTTTATAAACTATGGGCTTGTAATTAGGGATGGACGCAAAACTGAAAAAAATGCACCTTTATTTCCAACTAAAATATTGGCGGCAAACATTGTGATAGGGACATAATTTAAACGGTTTTATAACCGGGATAAATAGGCATATACATTTAATGGGTTTTAATTACAGTAGCATGCATTATTTAAAAACTATAAAGGCCGAAAACTGAAAAATAATAAATTTTTTCCCACATTTTTTCCTATTTTCCCATTAAAACACATTTAGAATAAAATTATTCTTGGCATAATGTCCCACCTAAAGAAAGCCTAATTGGTGGCGAAAAAAACAAGATATAGTTCATTTCATTGCGATAAGTAATGATAAAATTATAGACGAATGAATGGAAGGAGCGCTGAAAGGTGAAAATTGCTCTGGTGGTCAGGGGGTAAAACCCCTCAGTTGGGAAGTGGTTAAACAGATTAGCTTGTTGCTGTACAATGAATGTAAATCTCAAAGACAACATTTGTATGGAGTCTGTACATTTCCTCTGGGTGCTTCAAATACATTGGAAGGATAACTGGCATTTACCCAATGACTGGTCAGAGAATTTAAGAATCTGAGCCCATTAGCAAGCAATATGAATGGTGCCAGTCTAATACTGGGGTTACACGATGCGTGTTTTCGGCAGATTTTCCATCCGATTGATTCCCGATCCAATTCTGTTATCTTTTCATATCTGAAATTATCTATCAAACTATCTAACACAAAATTGTATGGCGTGTTCCTAGCATAAAGCACAGTATAATTTGCTAATGCTATAAGACATAAGTAAAAACATGATCTAAAATCAACTGATTTCACGGATGACCAAATTCTGATATGGGCCATGTTAAGCTGCCTACTTTTTAAATAGAACAGTAAGTTTACATTAGCCATAATATTTTGCACATCTAATTTTTACAATAAACATCTGGATGGATGGCTTCTGCAGTCCCTGCTGAAATGGCAGTGCAATGTTATTGGAAAAGTTGACCACATTACTCCACCTCTTCCAGCAGTGATAGGATCTCGGGGTTAATTACCCACCTGCATGGCCGTTAATAATGATACTGCGATCGCTACCAACAGGGCTGTGGAGTCGGAGCAATTATGGGTGCCTGGAGTCGGAGAAAAATGCACCGACTCCTAATGAATTTAAATTGTAATTAAAATAGAAAATATGATAAAATGTTCTATTTCTCAGATTAGTCAAATAATTTATATATACAGTAATAGCTGTGCTTAGTCCACAAAAATGAAACAAACCAATCAAAATGAGTTACTTGTGCTGCTTCAATAAAGCAGTCTCCATATTTTTAAAGTCAGATATACATATCAGATTGTGACTGTACAGTATAAATGATCTGCACAAAGGAATCTCATATATACTAAATAACATCTATGCTGTAAGAATAAAGCCTGATGTGTAGCGGTGCCACTAATAGATAAGGTCGATAAGATGATAATCATTCTGCGTTGATGCTGATTTATGCAAATTTATGCCCTCCCTTTGCTCATGAAATCAAATCATTGAATATGTTGTTAAAAATTTGGTTTGGCGACTACGAATTAAAGGGTACCTAAGACTGCTTAAAAGAAAAGTTTTATACATACCTGGGGCTTCCTCCAGTCCCCTTCAAGTCAATCAGTCCCTCGCTGTCCTCCGCCACCTGGATCTTCTGCTATCAGTCCCGGTAATACAGCCAGTCACCGCGGTCCGGCCACATGCTGCTCCTACAGCCAGGAGCGTTCTGCACCTGCGCAATAGTGCTGCGCAGGTCTAGTATGCTCCCGGCGGCGGAGTGTGTGCATGCGCACTACGCCAGACTGGCTCAAGTACCTGGACTCATAGCAGAAGATCCAGATGGTGGATGAGGACAGCAAGGGACTGATTAGCCTGAAGGGGGCTAAAGGAAGCCCCAGGTATGTATAAAACTTTAATTTCATCTCTCAGGTTTACTTTGTTACACAGTAGTACTATACTCTACATATGCACTCCACAGAGCTGCAAAAAATCCACTGGAAAAAGTTGTGCACAATGAACACAGAGGTGTTGTCTATCGACCATAAACCTGGTTCAGATTGTGCATGAAGAATGTAATAGAGGAAGAATCTCCTCATTCCCCTGCAGAGTACCTGCATATCATTCTTTCATGTACCCACAGTTACATTGCCTAGGGCCTGATCGATGTTCTTTGTTCCGGTCTGTACCTTTTTCAAGTACTCTTACCAAGGACTAGTTTTAGTCTATGACTAAAGGGAATAAATATGGCAGTCTACATATCCTCACTTCAGTTGTATTTTAAAATTCCTAAGCGTTGGCAGTTAAGACACGAATTTCATATTGCATAATTTTAATCAACAAGATTGTAATATGCAAATTAGTGGAGTCAGGGTAATCCTAAACTGAAGAGTCGGAGTCTGGATTTTTGTACCGACTCCACAGCCCTGGCTACCAACACCCTCAGAATTTTTTTCCCCAAAACTTCACCTGCGTTACCGTGGCCCACCCCCCGCTCAGCAGCACCCATGCCCCCCTCCCCCATGAGGTCCTGCTGCATTAAAGCGGATCCGAGATGAAAAACTAACTATATAACAAGTAACACATACACACACACACACACACACACACACACACACACACACACACACACACACGTTACCTAACGTTTAGATGGTTCACACAGCAAATCTAGCTGCAGCAGTTTTAATAGAATGATTTATTCATTCCTGTGATACAATGACAGCGGCCATGTTTGTGAACATTACACAGAGGCAGGCTTATCTGTATCTTGAGCCATCAGCCTAATCCCCTTTCCTCCTCCCCTCTGCCTCTGAAATCAATGGCTAGTAACACCTTCCCCTCCTCCTGCCCAGACTGAGCTCCCATGAGCCCTTGCTACTGCCTTGGCTCTCTGAAAACCTGTGGGCATAGCTTGTTTATAGGGAATTAGAGTATAAAAACAAAAAAAAAAGTATTTGGCTTGAGGAATGCCCTATAAACAATAGGAAAGGTACACAATTATGCAATGTGTAAAAGTTCACCTCGGATCCACTTTAAGACAGAGCCTGATATGACACTATTGTTATGACTTTCTTGGACAACAAACATTGTGACGTTTTTGTGGAAAAGCACCTTTATGGTGCAAACTATGAAAACTATCTAGTTGTAACATTTTTCTTCAGTGTAAATCTGTAAATAGCAAATCTGAAAGAATAGCAAACTACACAAGAAGACGTGGTTCACTACTATGTTCCACTCTGGGAAGTCTTTCCAAAACAATTTAGACTTCTCTCCTACAAGATGATTTATCATCTTCTGGTTAAGACAACTTTTTCAACAACTTTTTGGTACCTTTTCAATTGCAGAGTGCTGAAAAGTACTGTCAAAAGCATTTTAAATATTTTCTTGGCTGCTGGTGGTTTAATTACTTTACGGCCGTCCCACGCCAACGGGCGTGGTTACGGCCGCAGCCCCAGGACTGCCTAACGCCAATTGGCAGCAAGTCCTGGAGCGCTGTTTTGCCGGCGATCGGATGCGCACATATCACCGGCATGCCCTGCGGCCCCCGTGTCATCAGCCTGCCGGCCAATTAGCAGCGCCGGCGGGCTGCAATCTTTCAAACAGCCCTATCCCAAGCGTATAATACACGTTGTTCTGTAAACAACGTGTATTATACTGGCTGCCTCCTCCTCTCCTGGTCACAGCGTTCCGGGACCACCAGGAGAGAGGACGGCAGCCCTGCACTACACGCCAGCACACAGATCCTGGTCCTGCTCACCCACGATCGCCGCTGATCACCCCCACTACCCCCCTCACTGGCCCTGCCAAGGCGTCTGAGGTCTGAGTGTCATCTGGTCGCCTGTCACAGCTCTGATCGAGGTCTGAGTGACAACATTGCCTGTGACATCTGATTGATTGCATTGTGATTGGTTTTTGATCATCTGTGATTGCCCTGTGATTTCAATTGCTGTTTACATTGGTTGGCATCTGACAGCGGCACTGTGATTGATATCTGGTCGCCTTTCACAGCTCTGATCGAGGGTGATCGAGTGAGATCTGAGTGACATCTATTGCCTGTGCACTGTTTTTTGGCCAGTGAGTTAGCTAGGCCCCTTGGTTAGGTACTAAGCGCCCAGCCCACTACACCGCAGTCACTAATTAGTCGCTGATTAGAGTCATCACTGTCGCTAATCAGCATTGTCACTATAGAGTATCTGTAAGCGATCAGTACTGATCACAGTCAGATCTATACAAGTACGTTAGGGTCAACTTAGAGTAGGCTCCGCTAAAAACGCAGTGTTTGCCCCATCAGGCCTGATCGTTTGGCCGCACTTGCATTCAGCCCGCCCCACCGCAGTGACAGAAATTGTTGTTTTTTTCTGATCACTGCAAAAACACTACACAATAGCTACGGCGCTCTAAAGAGTTGATTTTTTTTAATCAAAACTGTGCGACCTCAGCTTTTTAATTCACAAGCACTCCTTTTTGCTAGGTAGGTGTGCTCTCTTTCCTGGGTAGTCTCAGAGGAATACCCCCTACATTTAGCAGTCCACCATGGCAAGAAAGGGGTATTCCGCCTATAGAATTCTGGCCCAGTCGGATGAGAGTGATTATGACTTCTCATCCGACGAATCATCCGGGTCAGAATATGAACCTATAGATAGCAGTGGCTCACTAACTGATAGTGAAGATGATGAGGTTGTGGTTCCTGCTAGCGCCAGGCATACCGCACCTCATGTCAGTGGACCGCAGGTGGCGCTTTTCATCTGATCTTCACAGAGGATCTCTACGACTTAGTCGTGGCAGAGACCTACCGTAAGGCCACACAATTTATCACTGCCCATCCGAGCAGCTTCCATGCCCAGCCGTTTTGGTGGAAACCAGTCAGTTTCCAAATTTAAAATCTTTTCGGGCATTCTCAACATGGGTCTAACAAAAAAAACAAAACAAAAAAAAAAATGTATTGCGGTCCTATTGGTCTACGCACCCAATACATCACATGCCCATGTACTCTGCTGCCATGTCCAGGGCACGTTTTGAGGACATCCTGCGCTTCAAAGATAATACAACCTGTCAAAGAGACCACCCTGACTATGACCGACTCCACAAAATTCGGCCCCTCATAGACCACCTGTCATCCAAATTTGCAGATGCTTACACCCCTGAACAGAACATCTGCATAGACGAGTCCCTTGTACATTTTACCGGGCGCCTTGGCATTAAGCAGTACATCCCAAGCAAGCACGCCTGGTATGGGGTCAAGCTGTATAAGCTCTGTGACAGGGCCACAGGCTATATACATATCATTTTAGGGTCTATGAGGGAAAAGACTCAAAATTGGAGCTGGTCGGATGCCCTGACTACCTGGGAAGCAGTGGCAAGATTGTTTGGGACTTGGTGTCACCCTTGTTCCAGAAGGGGTACCATCTTTACGTGGACAATTACTACACAAGCGTGGCCCTCTATAAGCATTTACAGCTACTCGGAGTTCGCTGCTGTGGCACCATGCGGCCTAGTCGCCGGGGCTTCCCCCACCGGCTCACCAGTACCCGACTTGCATGGGGGGGAGAGAGCTGCCTTGTGTAACGAAAACCTGCTTGCGGTGAAATGGAAGGACAAGAGGGACGTTTACCTTCTGTCCACCATTCACGCAGACACGACAGTCCAAATTCAACGAGCAACTGAGGTTTTGAAAAACCCCTCGCCGTACACGAATATAATCTTAACATGGGAGGGGTGGATTTCAACGACCAGATGTTGGCTCCCTATTTGGTTTCCCGCAGAACCAGACGCTGGTATAAGAAAGTGTCTGTGTATTTGATTCAGTTGGCAATTTACAACAGTTTTGTTCTCTACAGTAAGGCTGGGAAAACTATAAGGATCCTTCCTTAAATCTCAGGAAGAGATAGTTTCGGAACTCCTCTATCCAGAAGGAGCCGTGGTCCAACCCCAAAATGTAGTTAGCCGGCTACATGAAAGACACTACCCCTATGTCTTTCCAGGTACCCCATCTCACCGTTCCCCAAGAAAACGTTGTTGTATTTGCAGCAGGGTTGGAATTAGGCATGACACCACTTTTTATTGTCCCTACTGTCCTGACCAGCCTGCCCTATGCGTAGGGGAGTGTTTTGAGAACTACCATGAGCAGGTACGCTATTAGAGTAGGGAACGCGAGACACAGAGTAGGCATACAAAGGTCTCTCAAGGCTCGTTCACACTGGCGCGATGCGTTGCGGTAAATTGCCTAGCGAAAGTCCCACTTTGCGGTCCCCACTACGCTGGAAGTGTGTGACTTAACGCTAGTGCTTACCTACGCTACTGCGTGGCTCCTGCCGCAATTTGCGTTGGCCGGATGGCGACGCAAAGATTACTTGGCCGAATGCCAGACAGGGAATACCTTGTACTAACGCAGTATACCCTGAAGGTCTGTTTTTGGTGACGCGGTGCGGCGGGCGTGATCCACCAGATACGCCAATATGCAAAACCACACTTCAGCTTTGGAGAGACCCAAATACACAGGGCTGCCAGAAACCTCTCCTTCCTCTTGGGACAAAGTGCATAGTGTACTTCGCCATATCTCTGTGCAATTTGCGCTTTCCACACTGTCCCATGGGGAAGCAGAAGTTTGTCCTCGGAAGGTACGTAAGTAAAAAAAAACAAACAAACAATCAAAACAAGTAAGCAAAAAAAAAAAAAAAAAAAAAAAAAAAAAAAAAGTTAAAAAGTTCCAAATCTTATTGTTTGGTTAAAAAGTTTTAATAAAGTTTGAAAGTTAATGTTAATGAATTTCTTGCATTGCTGCTTGCTGGTTTTTCTTTTTGTATGTTTTTTTTTCTCTCTCTTTTTCCATCCTTTACCCTTCCAGGTGGACCGAGCGAACGACTGATCGACCAACCAGCTGCAGCACTGATGGTGCATCCTTACAGAAGCATTGCGCGTTTGTCAGATTACACACAAGTCAGTGCATGCAGCGCTGCAGGAAGAGATTTCTCCTCCGCAGTAAGATACGTTTGGCGAGGCATATGAGCTGAGGGGCGGTGTTGGAGTTCCTATGCTTTGGCAAGCCCTTTGTATCAAACCTGGCAACGTTTTTTTCATCCACATCGATGTAAATGGATTAATCGTGTTTGCCAGGGCATACGAGCAAAGTGGGTTTGGAAAATTTTGTGGGCGGTGCTCCTATGTCCTGGCAAATGCCATGCTCCCCTCTTTTTTCACATATATCGGCAGATATTTTTTCATCCACATTGATCAATGCGAAAGCTAGAATCTTTGCCGTTCATTTTTCCTTTTATGGAAAAAAAAAAAAAGTGCATCACCCGTATGCCCAATATAAGGAGTATAGCAGAAACTCCTAATACTGGCCATACATTTAATTATTGCGGAGACGCTAAAATGCCAGGACAGACCCCACAAGTGACCCCATTTTGGAAAGAAGACACCCCAAGGTATTCGCTGAGGGGCATGGTGAGTTCATAGAAGATTTTATTTTTTGTCACAAGTTAGCAGAAATTGATTTTTTTCCTCACAAAGTGTAATTTTCCGCTAACTTGTGACAAAAAATAAAATTTTATATGAACTCACTATGCCCCTTGTGGAATACCTTGGGGTCTCTTTCCAAAATGGGGTCATTTCTGGGGTGTTTTTACTGTCCTGGCATTCTTTGGTGGGGCCTAAATTGTGAGCACCCCTGTAAAGCCTAAAGGTGCTCACTGGACTTTGGGCACGTTTGCGCAGCTAGCCTGCAAAAAAGTGTCACATATGTGGTATTGCCATTCTCAGGAGTAGTAGTAAAATGTGTTTTGGGGTGTCTTTCCACACATACCCATGCTGGGTGGGATAAATCTCTGTAAATGACAATTTTCTCTTTTTTTTCGCACTAAATCATCATTTACAGAGATATGGTTTTGTGTGAAAATACACCCCAAAACACATACTACTTTTCCTGACTACAGCGATACCACACGTGTGACTTTTTTTGCAGCCTAGCTGTGCAAAGGGGCCTAAAGTCCAATGAGTACCTTTAGGATTTCACAGGACAATTTTAATTATTTGGTTTCCAGACTACTCCTCATGGTTTAGGGCCCCTAAAATGCCAAAGCAGTATAGGAACCCCACAAGTGACCCCATTTTGGAAAGAAGACACCCCAAGGTATTCTGTGAGGGGTATGGTGAGTTCATAGAAGATTTTATTTTTTGTCACCAGTTAGCGGAATCTGACAGTTTGTGAGAAAAAAGTAAAAAAATCAATTTCCACTAACTTGTGTCAAAAAATAAAATCTTCTATGAACTCATCATACCCCTAACGGAATACCTTGGGGTGTCTTTCCAAAATGGGGTCACTTGTGGGGTTCTTATACAGCCCTGGCATTTTAGGGGCCCTAAACCGTGAGGAGTAGTCTGAAAATCAAATGAGTAAAATTGACCTGTGAAATCCTGAAGGTGCTCATTGGACTGTGGGCCCCTTTACACAGGTTGGCTGCAAAAAAGTGTCACACGTGTGGTATTGCCGTACTCGGGAGAAGTAGTACTGTGTTTTGGGGTGTATTTTTACACATACCCATGCTGGGTGGGAGAAAGATCTCTGTAAATGGACAGTTTAGTGTAAAAAAAAAAAAAAAAAAAAAAAAAAAAAAGGGGAAAAGTTGTCATTTACAGAGATATTTCTCCCACCCAGCATGGGTATGTGTCAAAAGACACCCTAAAACACATTTTACTACTTCTCATGAGTACGGCGATACCACGTGACACTTTTTTTGCTGCCTAGCTGCGCAAAGGGACCCAAAGTCCAATGAGCACCTTTAGGCTTTACAGGGATACTCACAATTTAGCCCCCCTCCCCCCCAAAATGCCAGGGCAGTATAAGTACCCCACAAGTGACCCAATTTTAGAAAGTAGACACCCCAAGGTATTCACTGAGGGGCATGGTGAGTCCGTGGCAGATTTTATTTATTTTTTTGTCCCAAGTTAGCAGAAATAGAAACTTTTTTTTTTTTTCGCCAAAGTGTCATTTTCTGCTAACTTGTGACCAAAAAAAAAAAAAAAAAAAAAAAAAAAAAATTCTATGAACTCACCATGCCTCTCAGTGAATACTTTGGGATGTCTTCTTTCCAAAATTGGGGTCATTTGGGGGGTATTTATACTATCTTAGAATTTTAGCACCTCATGAAACATGACAGGTGGTCAGAAAAGTCAGAGATGCTTCAAAATGGGAAAATTCATTTTAATCAAAGACATGTACCACAATAAATTTGGACAAAAATGTATATAGAAATTTTACTATATTTGAAAAATGTCAGCACAGAAAGTAAAAAAAAAAAAAAAAAAAAAAACACCTTTGACAAAAATTCATGTCTTTTTTGATGAATATAATAAAAACTAAAAATTTGGAGCAGCAATCAAATGGCACCAAAAGAAAGTTGTATTAGTGACAAGAAAAGGAGGTAAAATTTGTTTGGGTGGTAAGTTGTATAACCGAGCAATAAACCGTTATAACTGCAGTGGTCTGAATTGTAAAAAATGGCCTGGTCTTTTAGGGGGTTTAGCACTGCAGTCCTCAAGTGGTTAAAATGCATTTTATTGAAAAGATCGCCTGAGGCCGGTTTCACACTAGAAACCAGCATTATAGGTGCGGTGCGATTTTATGATTGCATCGCACCGGTAAAAATAGCCTTTAGAGATTTCAGCGCAATGCGTGGTAATGTCTAATCTGGCTGCAAGCCATAAGTGAGGCTCTATAGCGCTCACCTCCTGTGACGGAAATACAAAGTGTATCGACAAAATACGCTTCCGTGCATGCACTACGCAAATGCCAGTCCGTTTAAAATATCTGCGGCACCATAGACTTACATGACTTCGAGTTGTTGCATTAAATCGGGTACTACCGGCACATCGCACCACGGGAGCTATAACATGCCCCATAGATATTCATTGCTTAAAGAGACACTGAGGGGAGTATAAAAACTTGCTTCTTCTCTTATATTCAGCAGGGGTATGTGTGCCCCTGCTAAAACGCCGCTATCCCGCGGCTGAACGGGGGTCCCTTACCCCCCAATGCCCCCCCTGCAAAATCTACGACCAACTTGGTTTAAACTTCCCCTGGACAGGAAGTTCAGTAGCCGGAGCGTGGCGGGGCCGGAGCGAAGGAGAAGACAGCGGACCAGGGGACTCGCGCCGGCCGGAGCAGGTAATGTATGCGGGGGGGGGGGGGGGGGGGGGGGGGAGGGGAGGGGCTGCAGCTCCACAGATTGTGATCGGTTTCTGTGATCGGTTTCAGTGATCAGATAGGGATCTATCTGTTGGTCGAATCTGATGGTTAATCGACCAGTGTATGGCCACCTTAACAGAAAGAGTGAATTAAATAAGGGCACTGGAGAGGTGAATTTGTTGACCCCGAATGTCCAGTCTGAATTGCAAATTGTATGGATGTAGCGCTCCTCCAAATAAGGCACAGGAGAGTGAGCGCTCCTTCAGCTCTTCCCCTGCCTCTTGATTGGAGGAGCGCTCATCCTCTGGCCTGAATTAAATGAATGCTCTCTCCCGTGCCGCTGCCCACCAATAGACATCCTTTCCTCAGCCAATCATGCGGATGCGGCTGGAGGAACAGATGCAGAAGAACTTGCGGCGGCTGATTTCAGTCGAGGGCCGGGTCAACATACTTCAGACTGCTGGGGGGCTGGGGAGTATACATGAAATGTAAAAAAACATTACATTGAGCCCAGGTAGAGTAAACTATTACCGGTTAACATGTGCAGCCGTATGTCTCCCATTTAACCAAATCAGATAGTCTGCCCCCCAACACAGAATGTGCAGATAGTATGTCCTGCAACGAAGAGGAGAACTCCCAGCAGCAGCCATTCATGTGGCGCCTGAAGAACATCTTTGCTACAGACAGGGAAGCATACGCAGGTGACAACCTGCAGTCCAACTGGACGCATGGGGATGGGTGGTCAGCACTGCTATTCTATATGTGGGTCGCAGATATATAAAGATGCAGTGGACCACATCTATAAGTAACAGATTGAGAGTGGGGGACCGGTGAAAAAGTCTCAGGGGGCCGCATTTGGCCCACGGGCCTTAGTTTGAGGACCACTGGTCTATAGGTAGCGTGCCTATAGGGCAGACATCCGAACCTCGCCAGGCATAAGCTGGCTACAATACCCCATCATCACTGACAGCAGGACTTTGAATTTTTTTGTCTATGTCCAAAGTGAATTGTACTGCCAATCCGTCTTTTGTGGACATATACATTATTATTGCTTATAGTGGCCATCATATGATTTGTCTTCCCAAATTTACCTCTGCTTATCTTGTGTCATTTTTTCGTTTATGTGCCTCACCAGTTCATCTACAGCAACTGCTGCATCACAAGCAGGACAATTAGTTCTTGGTTCCTGAACTCTTGCACAGGACAGAAGGAAAACAGAGAAATGCATCCTGAATGTATTAAGAGTGTCGCCTGCCTAATTCCCCCTTATCTGTGTAATCACAAGTAGTAATTTGATATCTCCCATGTCACCTGTCACGGCAGATAAACCCATTTTAAAGCACAGGATGCTAACAATATGTCTGCTTCCAAGAAAGCAGGAAGTAGAAAGTGCAGATTTATTGAGGGATTTGTATCAGCTGTAACAAAAAGACCAAATTACTTACGGTAACGTCTTTTCCAGTAGTCGCGAAGACAGCACCCCTAATGAGACTTGTCTCCCTCCAACACACGGACAGGAATCTGCAAAAGATTAGAATTTGCATAATAGGCGGCCCCAGTATATAAGGCATTAGTCATCAATTACCTTCAGTTCTATACAAAAGACACGGACACCGTAATAATGCTCATATAATCTTTAATCTTTTTTTTTTTTTTTTTTTTACCCAGGGTGGGTTGTAGGGGTGCTGTCTTCGCGACTACTGGAAAAGACGTTACCGTAAGTAATTTGGTCTTTCCCAGTACGTCAGCTCAGACAGCACCCCTAATGAGACGATATACACGATATATAAATTCAGGGAGGGACTACAGCCTGCAGAACTTTTCTGCCAAAGGATAGGTCAGAATTAGCCAAAACATTAAGCCTATAGTGCTTCACGAACGTGTTCTGGCTGGACCAGGTTGCTGCCCTGCATATCTGTTCTATCGAGGCTCCTGCCCTCTCTGCCTATGAAGTTGATACAGCTCTCGTGGAATGTGCTTTTACCGGGAAGGACAGCTGCCTGCCCTGTATTTGATAAGCTTCAGTAATCGCTTGTTTGATCCATCTTGCAAGTGTTGGTTTAGAAGCTTTACTTCCCCTGGCATTCCCTGAGAAGATTACAAACATTGCCTCGGTCTTCCTCCAGGATTTAGTCCTTTCCAGGTATTGAAGCAAGCATCTTCGAACATCTAAACAATGAAGCGTCCTTTCTTTGTCATTCGCTGGATTATCACAAAAGGAAGGAATGAACAATTCTTGCGATTTGTGAAACTTAGATACTACTTTAGGCAAAAAAGCAATGTCCAATCGTAGGGTGATCCTATCCTCTGAGACCACACAATACGGCTCTTTTATGGATAGGGCCTGCAACTCTCCCAATCTTCTTGCGGTTGTGATTGCCAAGAGGAATGATGTCTTTAAGGATAAAAACTTATCAGATGCTTGTTCTAAAGGTTCAAATGGAGGTTTACATAAACCTTGCAACACAATATTCAAGTCCCAAGGAGGTATCCTTGTTCTCACCACAGGCTTAATTCTCTTTAATGCCTCAAAGAAACGTATAACCAACTCCTCCTGGGCTAATCTTCTCTCCAGGAAAACGCTCAGAGCAGACGTCTGGACTTTTAGGGTGCTGGTACTGAGCCCCTTCTGGAACCCAGATTGTAAAAATTCCAGGACTGAAGTCAGGGAATTGTTGACCATTGATCTCTCAACACACCACTCATTAAAGATCTTCCAGGTTTTTTGATAGATCTGACGAGTCACCTTCTTCCTACTCTGGATTAAAGTGCCAGCCAACTCATCTGAGAAACCTCTTGCCTTTAACAATCCCCATTCAGGTTCCATGCCGTAAGATGCAGAAGCTCCGGATTTTGATGAAAGAATGGCCCCTGAGACAGAAGCTCCGGATGAGGAGGAAGATTGATTGGTTCTGATACCCTCAAGGCTTGAAGTAACGTGAACCAGGGTCTCTTTGGCCAGAATGGCGCAATCAGAATAACTCGTGCTTGGTCCTGTATAATCTTGTTCAAAACCCTGGATAACAGAGGTATTGGAGGAAACGCATACATCAAATGGAAGCCCCAATTCACTGAGAAGGCGTCCACTGCCCAAGGATTGTCTTTCGGGTGGAGGGAACAGAACTTCCGACACCTGGCATTCTCTTTCCTTGCGAATAAGTCTATCTCCGGACATCCCCAATGAGATGTAATTTCCAGAAGAATCTGAGGATTGACTGACCATTCGTTCTGATCCAAAGCTTTCCGACTCAACAAGTCTGCCAGGTGATTTGAGGTCCCTTTCAAGTGGACTGCCCTCAACGATTCCAGATTTGCTTCCGCCCATCTGAGAATGCGACCCGATTGGCACCACAGCAGGTGACTCCTTGTTCCTCCTTGACGGTTCACATAAGCCACCACACTGCTGTTGTCTGATCTTATTAGAACATGATGGCCCTGGATCTGGCTGCTGAAAAACTGTAAGGCCTGCCATACTGCTTCGAGCTCCCTGCTGTTGGAGGAGCTTGATTTCATCTGGTCTGACCACTGACCCTGAGCCGGTCGAAAGTCCATGTGGGCCCCCCATCCCCACGCACTGGCATCCGTCGTTATCGTCGTCTGAGATGGATAATTCCAGAGACGACCCACGGATAGATGCTTCTTGATCTGCCACCACATCAAGGATACCTTGATACTGTGAGGAATCATCACTGCCCTGTCTAGGGAACTTGACCTCCTGTTCCAGTTCTTTAGAATCCACACTTGTAATTCCCTTGAGTGAAGCTGGCCCCACTGAACTGCCGGGAATGAGGCTGTTAAGTGACCCAATGTGGCCATGGCCCTTCTCAGCGAGACTGATCTTGATTTCTGAAAAGAAAGAACAGTATTTAGTATAGAAGAAATCTTCTTAGTCAGAAAAATTCTTTCATTAACAGTGTCAATGTTGAACCCTAGATATTCCATAGATTGACAAGGGGTCAGAGAGGATTTCTCCCAGTTGACAAGCCAACCCAGGGACTGAAGGAATGAGAGACATGAGTCCAAATGGGCATACAGTAACCTCTCAGAGGAACCCCAAAGCAATAAGTCATCCAAATAGGCAATAACATTAACAGACTTCAGTCTTAGTGCTGCTAAGACCTCTGACATGACTTTAGTAAACAACCAGGGCGCAGAGGATAGCCCGAAAGGAAGAGCATTAAATTGAAAATGTCTTACCTTTCCGTCCAACTGGACTGCAAATCTGAGGAATTGCTGAGAGGAGAGATGAATGGGAATATGCAGGTACGCATCTTTCAGATCCAGAGATGCAAGGAAACTGTCCTTCTGTAAAAGATGAATCACAGAAATAATGTTGTTCATTCTGAACTTCCTGTACTTTACTGACTTGTTTAGACCTTTTAAGTTGAGAATGAAGCGAAAGCCTCCTTGTGACTTTGGAACAAGAAATACTGGAGAGTAAAACCCCCGACCCCTTTGACATGAGGGGACCTCCCGAATTACCCTTTTGAGAAGCAAGGATTTTACTTCGGCCTGAAGGGCTAGTTGTTTTGTATGTCCTAATGGCAGAGGAGTGACAAAGAATCTTTGGGGAGGTAACATTTCGAACTCTATTTTGTATCCTTCCAGGACAATGTGCAGAAGCCATGGGTTTGTGAAGTACTGATGCCATATTTCGTAAAAGTGGGCTAACCTCCCTCCCACTGGAAGCCTGATGTCATTGTTTTGTAGTCTTGCTAGTTGAGGGGGGATTGGGCTTCCCTCTCTGGTTTCTGTAAGGAGCCTACCTCTTTCTGGAGGTGGTGGGACGCTCATTGGATTCTGACTTTGGGGGCCCGCGAAAGGACCGTTTGTATTGAAAGGACCTTCTCTTAGTGGGGAAGTTTTTCCTTAGTGTCAGCGGTTCTATCTAAGGTCTCATCAAGTTTTGACCCAAACAAAAGACCCCCTTCACAGGGAATACCACAAAGTCTTGATTTAGAGGAATTATCACCCCCCCCCAAGTCTTTACCCAAACCCCTCTTCTAGCGGAATTTACTAAAGCAGTTGTTCTTGCAGTTAATTTCACAGTGTCATCAGCAGCATCAGTGAGATAGTCCGTAGCATTAAACAGATTTGGGAAGTCGTTAAGTATCTCCTCTCTCGGTACACCTGAGGCAATCTTGGATTGTACATCCAAGAGCCATGTTTTCAAAGATCTCCCTACTGCGGTGGAAGCCACTGCCGGCTTAAATGTTAATGACGATGATTCCCAGGCCCTACGAAGGATATTGTCCATCTTCTTGTCAATGGGATCCCTAAGATTGCCAAAATCTTCAAACAACAAGTCAGTCTTCCTTGAAACCCTTGATAATGACGGATCTAGCTTAGGCGGAGGTCCCCAAAAAGCCTGGTCATCCGGATTAAAAGGATAGCGACTAGACATAGATCTAGGCCAAAAGGCTCTTCTCTCAGGACTATCCCATTCTCTCTTAATCACGGACTTCAGAGAGGAATGAACAGGGATAAATTGAGATTGGGGATCCGTCAAACTTTCATACATCTGATCAAGGGCTGTCAAGGATCTCTGCTCAGTCTTTATACCCATTGTTTTATGCATGGCAGCAATAAAGTCTTTCATAAGCTCAGGAGAGAAGGCAAACCTATGTGGTCTGCTTCCCTTAATCACTGCCTCCTCCTCAGAAATTTCCTCAAATGCAGAAATCTCTCCCTCCCGACCTCTTTCTCTTAGTTCCCAGAGGAATAGGAAGGGCGGCACCTGATCCAGCTGGAGACATAGCAGCAGCAGGAGGATTCGTAACAACTATTCCAGAAATGTTTGCAATAGGATCCACAGGCAACACAACAACAGGCACAGTAGAAATATTAGAGGTAGAAGCAGTGCTCATAGCCGAATCCCTTATCTCCTTAATAGCAGTAGACATTTCTGCTCTCATCCAGCCCATCAAGTCTTTAAACACAGCAGGAGACTCATTCTTTACAGTCTTATCAGTGCAATATTGGCATAATTTCTTAGAGGAGGAAGAAGAGATGCGATTGTTGCAGATAGCACATTTTTTCTCAACCTTGGTGTCTGTGCGTTTGTCCTGACTGGAGTGCGCACTCGATTTATCAGATCTTTTGGGCTAAAACACAAACAAACAAATCTAAATTAGCCAAGAACCCCCATGAAATAAGTCATAGAAAAACTAGCTAAGCAGTGTGCATATAACCACTTGCCAGAGGGGTTTCGGAGCCAGACTCCACAGATAATGCTGGAGAGGGTCCTACAGCGTCCTCCATGATCCCAGCTTACAACACATCTGAGACCAGGATTTGAGAGGCTAAAATACCTGCTCCTGAAGAATTTGCATAATCCCCAGCTGAAGCAGCTCACCGCCGCGGCCCCTGCCGCCTGCTGCACTTCCGGGTCACGTGGGACGCCAGCGTCGTGACCACTTCCGGATTTCCGCATCGGAAGTTTCCATTGCGTGCCCCTGCACGCATAAAAACGCCGCCTTCCTAGGAGAAGCCTCCTAAGTGCTGCCAGGCTCCACACCGCTCCCCCTGAAGCGGACTGCCCAGGAAAACCTCCGCAACAGAGCCCCAGCCGCCTGACTAGATGGCTCCCTGGAGACCTCTCCCTCCTACACGTCCAGACAGGAAACTAGAACTGAAGGTAATTGATGACTAATGCCTTATATACTGGGGCCGCCTATTATGCAAATTCTAATCTTTTGCAGATTCCTGTCCGTGTGTTGGAGGGAGACAAGTCTCATTAGGGGTGCTGTCTGAGCTGACGTACTGGGAAATATGTTTCTTTAAAAAGGTCATTATATGCTGCTGCATATCTTTAAGAGCTGAGAAAAAGTTCTGCGTTCAGGTCCACTCGCTGCAGCTTCTGAATGGCTGGATTATCCATCTATCAATCGCAGTAAATGCCCACTGGCACTCACTACTGTGTAAGCCAGGGGTGCCCAATAGGCCACCACCTATTTAGTAGATCGCGGCCTCCTGGCCACATCACTTAACATTTTGTGCCTGGCAGCTGCGTAACGCGGCCAAGTCCCGTCAAATTCTGCTGCTGGCCAATAAGGAAGCGGTGGCGGAGAGAGGCAGCGCGGCCACAATGTCATGGCAGGGACGCAGGCTCCTACTGCGCATGCGGAGCTGCACAACGTGCGGGGCTGCACTATCTCTGTTACACCGGAGCGTTCCTACAGCCGCTGCTGCCCTCCAGCTAGCCGCCCGGAAGGAGACACTGAAGGAACAGATCCCTGGCCACCTACACTGAAGGAACAGATCCCTGGCCACCTACACTGAAGGAACAGATCCCTGGCCACCTACACTGAAGGAACAGATCCCTGGCCACCTACACTGAAGGAACAGATCCCTGGCCACCTACACTGAAGGCGCAGGTCGGGTCGGGGTGTTGGTAGATCTCCTGGACTCTGCCAACTTTAAACTAGCTCGCGAGCCGAAAAAGTGTGGGCACCCGTAAGCGCTGCGAGGCTCAGGCTGTCCTGTGTGCAATGTAATTTTATTGGTATTTATTTTGATTATTTAAACTTAGGAGCCACTGCATTTCCTGCCCTCGGCTTATATGCAAGTCAATGACTTTTTCCTGATTTCTAGGGAAAAAGTGGGTACCTCATCTTATACACAAGTATATACAGTAGCATTTTCATACAGGGTACAAAAATTCAGTGATGTCTAAACTGTATCCACACACCTGCAGCAAACGGATCTGTTTGTAAGCACAGTGGTTCATATTACAGCCAGGGCATCATCTGCATTGAGATTGTATGTTCTCCCCATGTTTGCATGGTTTTCCTCCCATACCCCCAAAACATACAGATAAGTGAATTTGCTTCCCCCTAAATTAGCCCTAGACTATAATGGACAGAGGAGCGCCTCTGAGGGATAATTAGTTCAAAGATTACTGTATATGTAGTGTGCTGCGGAAGAGGTCAGCACTATATAAATAATTATTTTAACCTCAAAGCTTACACTAAGGCTAGGTACACAGTCGTGCATTTGTAACATGGCTTGCTGCACTGCAATGTTCCACCTATGCAACGTTCACAGTACCACATTGTGCTGGATGAGAATTTGTGCCATCATTAATGGAGAGACTGAGAAATTCATTAAGCTGTTAGTGAATTTAATGACAGCGCTTTGCTTTTTTTAGTCTGCATGCAGGAATTGTGCTATACGCTATAATATGAACTTCTTCAGCCAGATGCTATATAGCCTGTTGCTTTGCTGACAACATTAATAACTTTATTAGGCAGGCCTGCTTTACAAGAGCTCTAAGGGTAGAAGGCAGGGAGGTTTACGCCCATGTCAGGGGTATTGCTTGTAGGTAGTGTTGGGGCTTGAATCCGGGGTCCTTTTATGGGGGGTTGCACTTTGGGGACTTACACCGCATTGTCTTTTATAGATTATTTAGTAATAAATTGATTTATACTTTTGAAATTATAGTGTAACTATTTGTCTCCAGTAATGCCTTTGGATTCAATGACCTTTGGCGGTATCTTTTTGTGTGATTATTGGTAATTTAGGGATTACAATTTTTGTCATGATGTCCAAAAGTGGATTAGATGCTGCATCTGAAAATTTAAGAAAAAAAAAATAAATAAATAAAAAAATCTGTTTCTAAAGAATGTGGGTCAAGAAAGTACTTTGCACTTGTACATTTTAGCGACATTGTACAATTACAGTTCTTGTTTTCCACATTAATCCCCTCACTTTAGCCTGCTTGTGCCTTGCAGGGGCTCCTCAAAGCCCCCCTCTGCAGCCATATTACGCCTCCCTCTCTTTCCCTCCCTCCCCTCCTCCATATAGGCAGTACAGGACAGCGATCCGTCGAACGAGCGTCTGTTTCCATGGAAATCCACAAATGACCAGCCACCGCCTATCGGCGTTGGCAGATCGTTAAGTGGTTAATAGATTAAGACGTGTTAAAATTCAACAAAAACACATCAAAACAATTGAAAAACTATTTTGTCTTAAGTTTCAACATTTCAAACAGCCCAGAAAAAGCATTCCTAAATCAAGCATGATTATGCTCAATCAGCTTTCTAATGGATCAGACCGTGCACGGCTAGCAGCAGTGTTGTGATCAATATTTGAGTAGACCTGTGCTGCTGAGATCTAATTTTGAGAGGTGCAAAAAGTAAAGAGGGCTGTGAAGTCGGAGCAATTTTTGGGTACCTGGAGTGGGAGTCTGTTACATAAACTGAGGAGTCTGAGTTGGAGTCAAATGATTTTTTTTGTACCGACTCCACAGCCCTGTACCAACTCGAGAAGGAGTCGAGAAGTCAGAGCAATTTTGGGTACCTGAAGAAGTCAGTGGTTTCATAAAATGAGGATTTGCAGTCGGATGATTTTTGTACTGACTCCACAGCCCTGGATGACAAGCAGATAAATGGTTGATACCAGGTAGATGTTGATTGTTTACTTGATCCAATAGTGCATAATGACCTTAAATACAATGATCTATCCACCTAGATAGAGCATGCAGCAGCTTTATGTATCACTCTGCAGCATGCAATCTAAATTCAGCTCTTCAGACAAGCCCCAATGTAAAAAGATTATACAAAGACATGGACACAAAGTATATGCAGCTAGGCTAGAGCACAGGCCGGACCAGAAGCACATGTACAGAGGTGTCTGATTCTTTACTAATGCCCAGTTTTTAAATGAAACGCTGTAGACAATTACAGAAAACCTGAACTGAAAATGCCAGTTTCCTGGCTGTAATGCAGCTCTTTTGGTTTCTGTTTTACTGAATCACAAACCTGGAATAAGCATGCAGCAAATTGAGTCAAAGTAGAGTTAGAACATCCGATGTGCATGTATTAGGGCCCGTTTCCACTTGTGCGGTACGAATTAGTCGCGGAAAACGCAAAACGAATTTGCACACGGATGCGAATTTTACTGCAAATTCATGGCATTTTCGCATATGTTAGTAAGTATGCGAATTTAACCATGTCAGTGCCTGTGTGCTTTTACATTGATTTTATGCGAAAACGCCCACGAATTTGTGGTAAAATTCGCATACGAAAACGCATGCGAATTTCCTATTAAATACATTGTATGCGAATCGCATAGCGGTATGCGAATTCTGTGGGGTCTACCGTGCAGATTTTTTCTGCACAGAAAAACGCTCGGAAATCCTGGCAAGTGGAAACAGGCCCATCCACTTGTATTGTCTATGCGAATCTGCATGCAGGAAACACATGCAGATTCACTCTAGTGGAAACAAGACAAGACAAATAACATTTATATCGAGCTTTTCTCCTGGCGGACTCAAAGCGCCAGAGCTGCAACCACTAGGACGCGCTCTGTAGGCAGTAGCAGTGTTAGGGAGACTTGCCTAAGGTCTCCTACTGACTAGGTGCTCTTATACAACACAAAGGCAACTATATGTAGTGTGAAGTGTGACAACCAGATTTCAAGCATTGCTGCAAGATAAAAGGAGGCCTCATGTAGTACATGTCTTACTGTACAAGCGTGTATTGCTGTCCTTGCCAGCAATCAGCTCCTAATTTCCCGGTTAATTAAACAGGTAAGAACATAAACAAACAGGAAGAAAGGAAGGGGGGGGGGGGGTACAGATTGGTTGCTAGGAGAGGTGTTCTACACACAAACTTTATACATGCTATAGAATTTAAAGATGAGTGTTCATCTCATTGATTAGAATGAGTGGATAGGGAGAGATAAATGTTACAAGTTTAAAATATAATATTTTACCTGGTGGAGTTCATCTGTGATGTGATCCTGGGCATTTAATACCCGTACCAATCCTAGGAAAACATGAAAATCCGGACAAAGATTAAAAAAAAAGTGCAGTGGTCTTTGTCTGTGGAGGAAAAGAAAAGCGGAAATTTACACGTATGAAGGAACACACCCCTTCTTGTCTTACGTGATGTAATGTGAGCGTTCTGTCTCAGGCTAGTTTCATGTGAACTTTCACTACCACCTAGTGGACACCATGTACAAACACATTTCATTTTGGCTCAGCAAAAGCTGCTGAGAAACCCTACTACAACATCACATTACGTCACATACTTAAAAAAAGGAACTTGTAAATGCTACATAGACAACCCAATAATGTCATTTAAGGTTATATTATTTAACATTACACACTATGTTAGATAGCAGAACTTCCCAGTATTCACTGTCAGTTTGTGATTCAGTGCTTACCCAGAAGTGTGCACAACCATAAAGAAAGTTGTGTTTAGTTCACCACAACAGCACATTCATTACACAGCAAAGAGTATACGTGTCTGAGGGGGATGATTCATTTCTCTTTGCATGTTAATCCCTTCCACTTGCCTCCTTGAATTTACTCTACATTATATGCTCATTTTCAGGCAAAAATGTATAACTGTGTAATGCAGCTAATTACAATACTTTCAATTTATTTAACTCATCAGGTAAAAAAAAAATGTTGAACCTGTAAATCTATTTATAGCACTACAGGCGCACAGCAATTTAAATCCGTAAAAGGAGGTTAAGTATCTACAGTAGAGCTGTACAAGTATTAACTTAAGTAGGTATGTGTGTATGTTACATTATATAAAGGTAGTACACAGTTAAAGTGTACCTGAGATGGTGAATGAAAGAAAAAATTATATATACCGTACATACCTGGGGCTTCCTCCAGCCTTATCGCTCCCTTGTTGTCCTCAGTCGAGCGCTTTAATTACAGCGCCGGTAGATTTGGGTGCAGCCGCAACACCATAGGCTGTATTAAAAATTACAGTTCTAGCAGCGCACACTGAGTAACTCCGGCACCGTCAGAAGACGGAGCTGAAGTTACTTTTAAAACACAATAATTCGGCTTCCAGCAATTGCTGGAAGCCAAATTTTTTAATTCCCCACCATCCCATGGCGGCCTGGAGGGGGAATAATATTTACCACAGCTGGGAACTTGTGCAGCAGCAGGATCAGCCAAATACCGGCTGTATCCTGCGCCCAAGTCTCCCAGCTCCGATTTTATATGCATCAGTCCTCAGTCGCCATCTGGTTTATTTGCAACTGGCCCTGGTAAGTTGTCCAGTCGGGCCCAGTTGGCGCAGGTAGGCCGCGTACGCTTCCTTGTCGCGCTCTCATCAGCGGCAGTAGTACTGCTCAGGTGTAGAACGCTCCCAGCAATGGGAGCATGCAGCTTGGACGTGCATGCGTAGTTGGCCTGGACCGGAGATCTTTCATCTTTCCATTTGCAGAAGAACCAGAAGGCGACTGAGGACTATGAGAGAGCGATCTGGCTGGAGGAAGCCCCAGGTATGTATAATTCTTCTTTTAATCATCATCTCAGGTTTTCTATAATAAACAAAATAGGGGACTGAAGGTTCTGGCTATAAGTCAAAACACTGTGCCATCTCTGTCCCCTGTACCTCCTCCATGATCCACATAGGGCGATGACGTGCCAGACCAGTTCCAGCACTCCTACATAAGCCCAAATGCGCCAGGGGATGAGGCCGACACTCTGATCTGAAGAGGATGGTTGTCTGTGCTGTCCAAACTTTCCCCCCTATACAGCAACACCTTATGAACTAATCAGGGAGGACCAGGAAAGAGCACCAGCAATTCCATCTATACACAGCACTCACGCACCTGCCCAGCTCCTCCCTGTGCTGCACAGGATGGAGCAGAAAGCGATGGTGGGTGGGGTGGGGAGATGGCTCTGTGTTGGAAAAACAACTGCCACTGTTCAGGCAGCTCCATATTTGTGAGCATAAGAGTTATACAAGTGACTTTACCAAAAGAAATTTCATTGGAACAACTGCTTCAAATACTGTATATCACAGTTTTGGGGGATAAAAACCCAGCTGTAAGAATATAAATGTTCATGTTGCATAGCCAGTAAAGAGATTAGAATTTGTCTTTCCCTTTTATTCCAGTGTTCCTCTGAACCAAACTTTAATAGTAGAGGGTATGCCTGTGGCCTTTTCACTTCTGAATGCTGGGTAACCAGGAAGCTGAATCTCTTCGCGAAGACCATACAGTCCTCATTAACTACATCCAACAACTACAGACTCACATAGCCACTCACAATACACTAAACTTCGTTTTGTCAGTTAACCCAATAGCCACAAACCGGCCACAGGTTTTTGCCGCACAATAGAACTCTCCTGGCTAGCACGCAGATACTGGAAAACCCCGTCACCCTCTCCTGGAGAATATATCACACACATACTAGTGTTGTCCGGATCATGAACGATTCGGATCTTTGATCCGAATCTATTTTGTGAGTCGAATCATCCGAATCATCAAAATGAGCGATTCGGAACGCAAAGGGGACGGGGCCAGAAGCGGCACGCCCCCCCCCTCAGCAGGCAGCGGGGTCCTGGAAGCAGAGCAGAGATGGATCGCTCTGTTGGAGGGGAGCCAGCCTTGCAGTGACAGGTAGATGAGAGAGAGGGGACATCGGTGCCACTGCCAGATATGTGTAGATCTTTTCAATGATCCGATTCAAATTATCCGAATCATTGAAAAGATCCGAACTTCCCATCTCTAATGCTAGGTACACACCATACAATATTCTGTTAGATTCTTCTGTTAGATTTACCTGCCGGATAGCTTTTTTCCATGTTGTAGGTAAATCTAACAGAAAATTGTATGGTGTGTACCTAGCATTACACTTACATACATGATCTCAACAGCTTCCAGTTTCCATGGAGACCACACCTCCTCACTGTGTGAGCTTCTGATGTTTAGAGACAATTCTCTATGGAATACAAACAAGATGCTACAGAGATCACACAGCATTCACCACATACAGGCTCAGTTATAAGCAAACCACCACGAGTGTGGAGCATGGTTAGCAGCCATACCTTAATGGCAACATACTGTATATACTGTTTATCAGGACTGCAAAAAAAAAAAACAAAAAACAAAAAAAAACACTGTAGGTGTATGGGGTTGGAGAGGACTTTGGGAGCAGGAAGAAGCAGAGGAAGAAGAAAACAAACCTTTGTGTTTCTATCCAAAATGGGGTGCTGGGGAGCTTTGTTTGGGAGTCTGATAAAGGTCTCTGATTTTTAGTAGTTACACAGTTTTTAGTTGGGGAAAAAAATGTCTATCAAGTCCAACCAGAGAAGATAAATGGGTAGGTTTCACCACAAAACCAGCCATACAGAGCCCCGATCCGTTTGAGAAAAGGAATAGATTTCCCATGGGAAAGGGGGTATCAGCTACACAAAGGCGTCAATTCACCAGAGAGGATTTACTAAGAGAAAAAAGGTAGGGAGTTTATCTCATGAGGTATTTTAACACTCTGGAGTCAATTCACCAGTGGGAGAGGACAGAGAGAAAAGTGTTCGATAGCAGGGGATAATGGAGAGATATGCATGAGGAAAGTGTGAGAAAGCAGAGAGTTAGGTAGTCGGTATTAATGATTTACATGGGATACTTTTCCTCTCTGTAAGCTTGAAAGTGAAGCATTGTGGGTAGGAGGCGGAGTTTTACCACTACCTGACCAGAGTATTCCCACCTTTTACTGCCGGATCATATCATATCACGAGTGAGTCTGAACTTCTTCACCACCTCTGTCTCAGTAAAATTATCAAGAACTGTTCTCTCACGAAAAATACGAGTGGCGATTAAACAGACCCTCCTCCTGCGCCTTCGTCTCCTCATAATAGAAGCAAGCTCTAAGGCCTAGTGCACACCAGAGCGGTTCGGCTGCGTTTTGCTATCCGCTTGCGGCTGCGGATACGCTTGGGTAATGTATTTAAATGGGCTGGTGCACACCAGAGCGGGAGGCGTTTTGCAGAAACGCATACTCCCGGGCTGCTGCAGATTTTGGATTGCGGAGGCGTTTCTGCCTCAATGTTAAGTATAGAAAAACGCAAACCGCTCTGAAAAACGGCACTTCAGAGCTGTTTGCCAGGCAGTTTTTGTTACAGTAGCTGTTCAGTAACAGCTTTACTGTAACAATACATGAAATCTACTACACCAAAAACGCGTCACAAAACCGCAAAATGCTAGCTGAAACCCTACAGAAAAATAAGAAAAAGCGTTTAAAAATCTGCTAGCATTTTGCGGATCTGCTAGCGGTTTTTGGTGTGCACCAGGCCTAACAAGTAAGCTCAAAAGGCTCCATATTCCACAGCAGCAGCTGCTGTGTGAAAACCACGATATCTCCAGGTTCATTCAGGGGATAAAGAGATGAAAAAAATAACGAATGGCCACACCCCCTTTCTTCCCTGGTGAATTGTGATTTGGAGAAAAACTAACTACTAACTATCACTTATTTATCTGATACTTATCTCACATTTATCTCTTGCATTTCTCTCTGTCGATATTTTCCCCTATACTTCTGGAGAATTGCTATTTGGAGATATCACAGGAGGTAGATTACCTCCCAAGAGATAAATAGGTTGGTAACCTCTGGTGAATTGACGCCAAAGTGAGAAAGAATCTTCCAAATAGTGACAGACCCTTGTAGCACTACTCAAAACCAGGCCTCATTCACATTAGAGACTGAAGGCAGGGTTGTTCATCACCTGTCAGCTGCTTCCATGCACTAGCAGGGCACTTGTGAGTGCTTCATATTGGCAGTGAAGAGGCGGTCCATCCCATCTGAGTGCAGCCATACTCAGACGCAACATGTCTCAACACCTGCTTCAAAAGCTGCTGACAAGTGCGCAGTTCAGCCTCCTGTGTGAAAGAAGCCTAATCGGACCCTAGTTTAAAGGCTAAGTGCCTGTTTCCACTACACACGGATTTTAACATTTAATACAGAGTTCATGGTATGTGTATAGAGTGGGGTATAGTTCTGTTTTAGCTAGGCCTATTTGTAACAGCGGGTCTCAAGCAACCAGAAAGCACATTTATTTAGCATCAGCCGATACCTGTCAGTGCCTGGTAACCGAGACTCTACTCTATAAAAGTTCAGACAAGTAAAGTCTGCAGTAAAGTACCTAAGCTGAGCAATCAAAGCCCCGTAATAATAGCAATTATTACTATTTATTTATAAAAGTGGAAATGTATTCCAAGGTGCAATAATTATCCTCATACGCAATTTGTAAATATTAAAAGTCCAGTAAATATAAAAATCAATAACTGGCGTTTAAAAAAAACAAAAAAAACAAAAAAACAAACATGCTAGCTGAGGCAAATGCAGTACTTCACATTTAGAAACACACAGCTGGTTTATTTTAAAAAGAGTACCTGACTTGGGAAGGAAATATAAGGCAGCCATCTTTACTCTATTTAAGAGTTGCCAACTGCCTGGTTAACATGCTGATCTTTAAGATTCTGTAGTCTCTGAGACACAAGCATGCAGCTGGCAGCGCAAAGGTCATAGATGATTAATAAGATGCTCAATTTCCCAACTTGCATGCAAAATGAACACAATACATACAGTTTAAAATTGGGCCAAATGTAGTTGCAACTACATTTGATTTGGCTAAAGTTGCATGCTAGTTAAAACAAACAACTCATCAATCTGTGTGGTTTGTAGTCAAGACTGGAAATGTGAACTTAAAGGGATATTTAAAAAAAAAAAAAAAAAAAAAAAAAAGTGTTTCACTTACCTGGGGCACCTACCAGCTCCCTGCAGCCATCCTGTGCCCTCGCAGTCACTCATGGCTCCTCCGGTCCCCTGCCACCAGTTAGTTTTGTTTTTGCCGACTGAATCGGTGGGCCGCCACGCGTACCTTTGCACGCAATACAGCTAGTGAAGGAAGCTATCACGGACATTAACACGTATATTTTTACGCATTGCAGGTTCAAGGCGTACATTTTTACAAAATGTATGCGCTAATGTCCACGATAGCTTCCTGCACCATCGGGAATGCGTGCAAAGGTATGCGTGGCGGCCCGCCGACTCGGAGTCAGCAAAAACAAAACTAGCTGGCGGCGAGGGCCCGGAGGAGCCTTGAGTGACTGCGAGGGCACCGGATGGCTGCAGGGGGCTAGTAGATGCCCCAGGTAAGTGAAACTTTTTTTTTTTCTAGAGTAGATTCCCTTTAAGTCAGTCATAAAAAGCCAGTTTTACTGACCTGGGGCTTCTACCAGCCCCTTGTGCACGCACTGGTACTGTAGGATCCTCTGGCCCCCCGCTGCAAGAAGATCTCTACTGCGCCTGGGCAGGAAGCTCCCAGGTACAGGAGCGTGAATGAAGCAGTGGCCAGCGACAGGCTTAGTTGCTGAAAGCGAAAATGAGCCGCGGCGGGGGATCCTTGAGTACTGCCGCAGGCACAGGGTAACTGCAGGGGGGCCGGTAGGAGTACCAAGTAAGTAAAACTGCTTTTTTATGTCTAACTTAAGGTTCCCTTTAGGCTAGTGACACACCAGGACGTTGCATTTAGGGGACGTTATAGGGCACATAACGTGCCCCTAACGCAACGCCTGGTGCTCTCTGGTGTGGACGTCGGAGTGAGCCGCGTTGTGCAGCTCACTCAGGCGTCAGTGATGCGTACTCTTGGACGCATGCGGCATGTGGTCCCACCCGGCCAATCACCGCACAGAGCGGCCGCTCCAGGAAGTAAAGACTGCACGTCACTGAGTGCAGTGAATATTAATTAGCCATGTGCCCGGCCGCTCTCCCCTCCTCCCCAACATGACTGAGCATGTGCAAGCAGTCTAACGCGGCTTAGCCGCCTAGAACGCACAGCATGCAGCACTTTGCTGCGTTACAATGTAACGCAACGTGGGCAGTGTGAACAGCCCACTTGTGTTACATTGCTGTGCGTTGGGGGAGCGTTATGCCTGTAACATCCCTGTGTGCAAGAAGCCTTAAAGTAAACCAGTGAGTTTGATTAAAGGATACCGGAGCTTAAATCTTTTTGAGAAACAGGGGGTGCAGGCATATACTGTTACCTGTGCTGATGCCTACTGCTCCCCCCCCCCCTCCCCGAAATCCTCTTCTAGTTGGTCAGGTCGGGATCCCAAGGGGCTTTTAGGGGAGTTACGGGGAGCTGAGAGAGGAACAGGGGGAGTGGTTAGCATCAACTCAGGTAATGGTATATGCCTGCTCCCACATTTCTCAAAAAGATTTGAGCCCTGGTATAAAAGTTAGATACTTTTAGGAGAGGGAAACCGCAGGAAAATCCAGAGGCTTCCCCATCCTCAGTTTCAGTTCTGTGTTTGACCCAGTGCACGTCAAAAACCTCTAGCAGATCTGCAAAACGCTAGAGGTTTTTGCAGCAGATTTCAGTGCGATTCTAGGCATGTTTTCTAAACATGCCTAGTGTTTTTGGAGCGTGCTTGTGTAGCAGATTACAAATATTGTTACAGTAAAAGCGGTTACTGAACAGCTTCTGTAGCAAAAACGCCTGGAAAACCGCTCTGTTCTAGCGGTTTTCAGAGCGGTTTTCCACTTTCCTATACTTTAACATTGAGGCAGAAACGCCTCAGAAATCTAAAAAAATGCTGCACGACACCAGTTAAATGGTTTTCCCCTTGCAAGCGTTAAAAAAAAAAAAAAAAAAAAAAAAAACACTCCAGAACCACTCTGGTGTACACCAGCCCTTACTGAAGCTTGCTGCATTGTGCCTGTGCAGTAGCAAGGACCCATTTTGGGTTTGTCCTTTTCCACCTTATTCCAAGTGGGTCCATACTACGGTGCATGAGCGAGCTGTCAAGTACCCAAATTGCACACTTGTTTTCCATACAGGTTCTTTAAATTCAAGTTAATCAGATTGGCGGTGTGAGATTGCACATCAGCACCCAGGCAGCTAACTCGGCTTGCAAGTTTAGTGCTGCTGATGGGCATTATGGGGTTAATGTATGACCTGCATGACTTTGCACATGCTCAGTAGCATTTGTATGCCATTCTGTCGGGTATGCTAAAATGTTGGAACAGCGGCACAAGTGATCTATCCTCAGTCGCTACAGTAATCACGTCACTGGCTCACAACATGCTAAAGATCTAACACCACAAAACGTTTTTACACCTTGAATGAGAGGTATAACCAGCCAATGCCGTTCAGAAAACTAACGCAAAGTATCTGAATAGTAATAATCCCCCTCCATAGTGACGTTACAAATCGAACCAGTATAGAGAGCAAAGTCTATATAATGAACGGGCTGATACACGTGAGAGGAGTTCCCAGTCAGTATGCAGCATGACTTACGTATGTAGTGCCACTCACAGCAGCGTGCTATAATCCGGGGGAGGTGAGGCTGGACAGGTGTAAATAGAGCTGCAAATAGGGGGACTCTCCATCCCCATGGTCTAGCGCCACTCATCTGCTCTCCTCCGGCTAGTAAGCTGAGCCCTCCAGCACTGAGCACACTCCCATTAAAAAGCCGGCTGTCTATTCCACTCCCAGCTTCACGTGAACCAGTCAAGTTAGCCAATAAGCAATTCGCAGCATAGGCGTATCAGCCAATCGGGAGGAAGTAGCTACTCTCTGCTCTCCACGTGAACGCCTGATCCTTTGCTGGCAGGAGGACACAGAGGTGCGTGTCTGCGTGAGAAGGGAAGGGCTCTCCGGGTAGTCATGTGCTGGGCATCGTGTAAGAATCGTCTGCCAACTCAATTCATTTGATGCTGTTTTATAGCTTGCTGCTTATATACTTTATTTCAAAGTAGAGAAATAAAAGTTTGGAGTTATTTTTAGCTTAATAATAGTTTGGCCATGTTTATGGCAAATTTAAAGTGGAAACAATTACTTTACTTTCAACATTCAAAGGAAAACAGACAAATGTAAAAGAGAACCTGAGATGGGGCCTTAAAGGGGTTCTGTTGACGTTTTTTAAAACAAAAACTGCCACTTACCTGGAGCATCTATCGCCCCCCTGCAGCTGGAATGTCCCGCGCCGTCCTCTTCCGATGCGCCGTTCCCTGCCACCGGAATCGGTGTAATTATTTGTCTAACTAGACGAATAGAAGTGTGGCCGCACGCGTGCTCGCTTCCACGCGCGTCAGCGGGAGTACGAAGGTTTCCTGTACTGCACCTGCGCAGTAAGTTCCCACTGACGCCACGGCCACGCAGCCGCACTTCTGTTCGTCTAGTTAGACGAATAATTACACCGATGCCGGCGGCGTGGAACGGCACATCGGAAGAGGATGGCGCTGGACATTCCAGCTGCAGGGGCAGGGCCGGCGCTACCATAGAATCAAAGGGGGCAATTGCCCCAGAGCCTGTAGGGGCCCCCAAGGTATCTCCTCCCATCTTATTTGTTGCTCCCAGGAGCCTCTGCAGAGTCTTTGGTAGAGTAGCTTCTCATCTGATGGGCAGGTGGGACACTACACTGCCAAAGACTCTGCAGGGGCTCAGGGGAGGGAGGGTCAGCACCCGACTCAGGGGCCCAGGAGGGAAATTTGGCTGCAACAAAGGGCCCATAATGCCACTTTTTTGGTCAATGGGGTGTCTGTTGGGGGGCCCCTGGGTTAATTTTGCCCTGGTGCCCCATTGTTACCAGAATCGGCCCTGTGCAGGGGGCCGATAGAAGCCCCAGGTAAGTGGCAGTTTTTGTTTTAAAAAAACGTCAACAGAACCCCTTTAAAAAGAAAATATACATACCTGGGGGCTTTCTCCAACCCCCTCCGACCTCGTCATTCTCCTCCGCCCCAGAAAGTCCTCCGGTCTGCGCATGTGCTTCCATTGCCTGGAGCATTCTACACCTGCGCAGTACTACTGCTTAGGCGCATAATGCCACTGGCGATAGGAACGTGCGTAGCTAGACTATGCCTGCGTTGACTGGCCCTGACTGCACGACTTGCTGAGGCCAGTTGTGGACAAAGCAGGCGACGACCGAGGACGATGAGGGAGCGATCAGGCCGGAGAGGGCTGGAGGAAGCCCCAGGTATGTATATTTTCTTTTTAAGGCCCTATTTCAGGTACACTTTAAGGCCCGTTCACAGTGGCCGTTGTATTGCGTTCCCCGTGACTGCATGAACACAACGCATTGGGACAGCGCGTTATGCTCGCATTGCGTTTGGCACAGTGAAACATACAGTCAATGAAAAGTATGCTTTGCTTCTACTGTTAACTCACACTATTACCGGTATCGCATGGCATGCGGTGCGTTACTATAACACATCCAATTAAAATGCAACGCATCCACCGCACAGTGAACGTGGCATAGGTGATACATTGCAGTATGGTAAGCCTTCCAATGCAGCCGCTACAGCGCACCACTATGAATGTGGCCTAAACAAAAATGAGATAAGTAGAGGGAAGCCTTTGGATGGTACTGAAGGACTTCCCAGTCAACCCACTAGCCCACAATTTCTGCACAGTGTCCCACTGAACATATTTGATAAGAGCTTGTTTGGTATGTTCTCCTGGCCACACTTCTATCTATGTACAAGCGCGGCTGCACTGTGCATGCACGAGCTTGGCCACACCTGTGGAGCATGGCAGCAAACAAGAAGAGGGTCCTGGTCAGCAGAGGTGGGTTCAAGGAGGACATGGGACCATCCAGAGGCTTCCCTCCACTTAGCTGAGTAACTTTTTTTTTTTTTTTTTAATTACGGGTTTGCATTCAGGGCTTTCATTTAAAGGGCGTCAGCCACGGTTTTCCGGCATGCACAATTGAAACCAGATGTGAGGACACCAATGTTAATCAATGGGCTCGTTGAAATATAAATGCAATTTCTGTATGCAAGAAAGAAAACATGCTGTCTAAAGCATAATATTGCACACTGTGTGCGATTCCCATAGCTTAAAGGGGAACTGAAGTGAAAGGAATACGGAAGCTGCCATATTTATTTCCTTTCAACGAATCGTGGCACTTTGCGTGCGCAAAAGTCCGCGAATGGCACTTCAAGTGCTAACTGTTTAGCACACCCATGCTAAACAGTTTGCACGGCTTTGTGAAACAAGCCCCTGATCTGCTGCATGCTTTTTCAGGGGCTGTGGCTAAAAGTATTAGAGGCAGAGGATCAGCAGGGCTGCCAGGCAAATGGGCTGCTGTCAAAGGCCTATACGCTTTGTTACTCGCTGTAATGTTTTTATAATAATTTGTAATACACCCTAGCACTGTATGCACTCTATGCACTGCACTTTTTCCCTTGAAAAAAGCTTCCAGAAGGAAGTGAAACATGTCAGGTTTATTTATGGTGGGGGGTTTTGTGTAATATAGTTATTATTGTAGTTATATGAAGTTGAAGTAGAAGGAGGTTTCCTCCAATGTACCCATACTACTGCATCAATTGTCTACTCAAGTAACGTTCTGACAGTAACCTAAAATGATATTTTAGATGTATTATTAAATGTTAAGTTTTATCCCTTTTTGAGGGAATTTTTTGTATTCTTGTTTGAAAATACAGGGACTGCTTTATTGAAGCAGTACAAGTAACTATTTTTTGATTGATTTATTTCATTTTTGTGGCCTAAGCACAGCTATTACTGTATATATAAATTATTTATGATGACTATTATCTGAGAAATAGAACATTTTATGATATTTTCTATTTTAATTACAGTTTAAATTCATTAGGAGTCGGAGTCAGTGCATTTTTTCCCGACTCCGACTCCAGGCACCCAAAAATTGCTCCGATTCCACGACTCCGACTCCACAGCCCTTTATTTTACAGCAAAATTTGTCTGTGTTTTTTTACCAGCAACTAATATAAAAAATAGACAAACTCACTTGCCACAGGCTGTCAGCTTTTTTTCCTCATGCGACAATTTGCATCAGTTGTGAACAAGCCCACTGATTTACATGGGCTGTCCATGCTTGTGCGAATTCACGTTGCATAAAACCACATGTGAACCTGTCCACTGTGAACCCTGTTAGCAAGTTTCCATGATTGTCAACTATAAATAAAAAGGTTTGTTGCTGCGCTGTTCGCAAAACCATATGCAACAGCCTATGGAAAAATGAACTCGAAATAGCGTAATACTGTGTGGTAAGTTTTATTCAGTGCATAGTTAAGTGATAGGTGGCAAATATCACACAGTGTTTCAAACTCCGCTCCCCTATCATGCATCCGCTCACCAAATTGCCGCCTCACAAACCAGGTGGATCCAGCATTTTGTATGAGCAAATCCAGATAGCAGCCAAGCAACCTCCACAGACGTTATCAGATGACCAGAATTCCAATATTTATTCCATCTCTGTGCCTGCACTGCCTAATAGTGGGGAATACATCTATTTACCTAATACTGGTGGAACCTCTGGCTACCAGATATCATGGGGGCCTCTCTAGCTATTTAAAATTAAGGTGCACCAATGTTTATCTAATACTGGAGCCACACCTCTGACAAGTACATAAAGTGCCACTGCTTGTAGCAGCACAGATACTTAAAATATTGTTAATGTAAGATTACCAATATTTTACTATAGACTTACTTGTTACTAGGGCTGAGCTCTCAGATTCCGAATTTGAGTTTGCCATCGGAATTTGGCAGTTCCGAGTAAGCACTCGAAACTCGAAAATTCGGCAATTCCGAGTACCGAATTCGCGCGTACATTGAAGTCAATAATGCTAAATTCCTTGGTTAATTGTGAAGCCCCCTTACATGCTATCATCACCAAATTTGGCATGTATATTAAGCAGATGAGTAGAAACATGGTAAAAAAAATTGTGAAAAGACCTTATAGTTTTTGAAATAAACGATTTTAAAGTTTCATAGGAAAAATGGTTTTTAAACTGTGTAAAATGACACTGCTGCAGTACAGGTTACTGCATTCAGAGTTCTGTATACATATTGTATACATTTCATGAAAACAGACAGCTTGGGGTCCCCCTCCCAAGCCTCCTTAACCCCTTGTCCCCCATGCAGGCTGGGATAGCCAGAATGCGGATTCCCGGCCACGTGGGGCTTCGCACCCTAAGCTATACGAGCCCGCATGGTCCATGGTATGGGGGGGCTCTGGAGGAGAGGGGCGGCCAACCTCCCCCTCTCCCCCAGAGCCCTTGTCCAATCCATGGACAAGGGGCTCTTCCCCACCTCCGGTGCCCCAGGAGGAGGTGGGGGCCGCCGACGTCCTGGGGGGTTCATGGTGCCATCCGGGGGTCCCTTTTAACAAGCAGACTCCGGAAGCCGCCCCCTCCCCAGGAGAAATGAGTATAGGGGTACACGGTACCCCTTACCCATTTTAGCAGAGAGTTAAAAAAAAGAAATAAAAACACGACAACGAAAAAAAAGTCCTTTATTATTCTAAATTAACCAGGGATACTTACCTTGCAATAATCCCACACCAGTATCCTAATCATCTGCTTAAAGAGGAACTGAACTGAAAAAAAGTCACTAAATTGAGCCTCCTTATCCCTTTGAAATTAATGATTAGGCACAAAACACTTGCGAAGGGCAATATAAAAGTAGATATATTTGTGCAATATAACTATGAATAAAAGAGAATGGCAGACTCCATCTTAGAGCTCTCTCCCTCCATTTTGCAGCTCTCACTCCATGGGAGGTGCAGTATCTGATTCTGTGGGCGGTGTTACAGTTGGAGTTAGACATGCCCATTCACGCCCACAGAATGAGATTTACATCCCAGTGTCATGAGGTCATCATCAGTCGCCCTGTTACAGGAAACTGACAGCTGTGGCTTCTGCTGCTGCCCTGCACTGTACTGGCACACGCCTTGATAAAGTATTATTTTTTCTCTAACTATGCCTCCTGCAGTGTGAGATCTTGTGTTGTCATCCTGTAGTCCTGCAGCTTTTCCCATTCATTTTGTGCCAGATCCCATATCATGTCCTGTAGTCATGCAGCTCTCCCCTTTCGTATCCTGTCCGGCAGAGGTAGGGGGGTCACGCTGCAGAGGGAATCTGCTCCTATGTCAAACACCCCCAACCCTCCTTCTCCTCCTCGTAGGTGTCACGCAGGGGGAATCCCCTCTTACATCATCAAGCCACCCTTGTCGTCCTCTGTAGGTAGCTTGACAGAAGGAATCCCCTCTTATTTAACCACCCCCTGCAAGCCCCCCCTCTCCTACCAGTACATAGCGCATAGACTAATTAAGCCTCATTTGAATCACTCGTGATTCAGGTTGGGGATCATCCCAGCTCTCATACACACTAAGAGAGGTTTGGCACTTCACAGTATAAAAAAGACTGAACAGGTTTTTCCCCAAAAAAATCATAAATATATATGCTTCACTGTCAATGCTTCACTCTTTATAAAACTGACCAAATGTCCACTAAAAAAATATGACCGGCACGCATATGCTTCACTGATATTACTTCAATTACTAATTTCAGGAAAATCGTTTTTTGCCGGAAAGCAACCCTTTTAGATACACAAATGCCCCCTTTAGTTATCAGTTCACATACACACTGAGATAGGTTTGGCGCTTCACAGTGTAAAAAGGACTGTTATATGTTTTTAGTGGACATTTGTTTAGTTTTATATAGAGTGAAGCATTAACAGTGAAGCATGTATATATTCATGTTTTTTGGGGGGAAAAACTTGTTCAGTCCTTTTTACACTGAAGCACCAAACCTCTCTTAGGCTCCTTGCACACTGCATGTGATTCCGATTTTTAATCAGTTTTTACATCCGATTCCGAATTTTAATCTGTACTGCATGCTGCGTTTTTTGATCCGTTTATTCTGTTGAATGTATTCAGGGAAAATCGGAATTGAAAATCGGAATCTGAAATGGAATCGGAAAGCGGATTTGCAGTGTGCAGGGAGCCTTAGTGTGTATGTGAACTGATAACGAGAGGGGGCGATTGTGTATCTAAAATGGTTGTTTTTTGGCAAAAAAACTTTTTTCCTGAAATTAGCAAGAGTGAAGTAATATCAGTGAAGCATATGCGTGCTTGTCATATTTTTTTTAGTGGACATTTGGTCAGTTTTATAAAGAGTGAAGCATTAACAGTGAAACATATATTTATGATTTTTTTTTTTTTTAGAAAAAACCTGTTCAGTCTTTTTTACACTGAAGTGCCAAACCTCTCTTAAGGTGTATGAGGATCATCCCAGCTCTGCCCATCTGCTGCACCTATTACCAGAGGCACCCCCCCCCCCCCGATTATTTTATCTCTCAGGGTCTCTAGTGGTGAGACCTCTGTGCGCCCGAGTTCCCAGCTCTGCACCCCTGCTGCCCCCATTACCAGTGGCTCCCCTCCTCCTGCTGGATTCCTCTATCTCTCAGGGCTCTGGTGGTGGGATCTCTGTGCACCTGAGTTCCCAGCTCTGCACACCTGCTGCACCCATTACCAGAGGCTCCTCTCCCTGCTGGATTATTTTATCTCTCAGGGTCTCTAGTGGTGAGATCTATGTGCACCCGAGTTCCCAGCTCTGCACCCCTGCTGCACCCATTACCAGTGGCTCCCCTCCTCCTGCTGGATTCCTCTATCTCTCAGGGCTCTGGTGGTGGGATCTCTGTGCACCTGAGTTCCCAGCTCTGCACACCTGCTGCACCCATTACCAGAGGCTCCTCTCCCTGCTGGATTATTTTATCTCTCAGGGGATCTAGTGGTGAGATCTATGTGCACCCGAGTTCCCAGCTCTGCACCCCTGCTGCACCCATTACCAGTGGCTCCCCTCCTCCTGCTGGATTCCTCTTATCTCTCAGGGCTCTGGTATTGGGATCTCTGTGCACCTGAGTTCCCAGCTCTGCACCCCTGCTGCACCCATTACCAGCCTCTGGATCCTCCAGACTTTCCCCATTGTAGCTGAGACCCCTGCAAGCCCACTGACAAGAGCTTGGCAGCACTTGCCTGGACTGCGCAGGTGAAGACAGCTTGCACCTGCGTACTAGTATTGAGCAGAGTGGGCCCTGCTTTCTCCATCTAGCCCGAGCCTACCCAGGCATGAGCCGCCTGCACACCCCAGGCGAGCTCCGTGGAACTTGAGGGGGACACTGTGCTAGAAAAGGACAGAAAGTGACGGGGGAAGCTTCTAAAAGATCCTTTCCTGAAGTAAGTATCTACATTTTTCACCTAATCTATTAGGATAGGAATGAAGAGATGAAAAAACACAAAGAATTATTACTTAATTATTCCTCCAGCCCCATAAACACGTGCGAGTCCCACGCCATTATCCCGCAGTCTGCCGTTCAGCCGCGATCAGCCCTGGTAACTTGCTTAGTCGCGTCCAGTCTGGGTCTACTGCATGGGAGGTCCGTACATGCACAGTAGACCCGGACTGACGCGACTGAGCCTGTTACCAGGGCTGATCGGCAGACTGCGGGATAATGGCGTGGGACTCTCACGTGTTTATGGGGCTGAAGGAAGCTGCGGGTGAGTATCAATTGTTTGTGTTTTTTCATCTCTGATTCTCTTTAAGGTTGTATACAGATGTGGGCAGCACGGTGGCGTAGTGTGTAGTGCTTTCGCCTTGTATCGCTGGGTTTGATTCCCAGCCAGATAAACATCTGCAAGGAGTTTGTATGTTCTCCCTGTCCTTGCGTGGGTTTCCCTCGGACATTTCGGTTTCCTCCCACATCCCAAAAACATACAGATAAGTTAATTGGCTTCCTCCCCCCTCCAAATTGGCCCTAGATTAATATACATGCACTACATAATACATACATAGACATATGACTATGGTAGGGACTAGATTGTGAGCTCCTTTGAGGGACAGTTAGTTACAAAACTATATATACTCTGTACAGCGCTGCGGAAGATGTCGGCGCTATATAAATACTAAATAATAATGTGAATGTCTGGATGAGCATCTGTTGCTGCCATTCAGGAAGAAAAAAATGGAGCATTTCAGGAGCTAGCTCCAGGAGCAGAAGAGCCTCATACCACAAGCTCAAAACCAGTACAGTGTTAATTTGCACATCATTATTCATGCTGTGACAGCTACCATTCGATCACCTCACAGTCTGTCAGGAATTTTTACAACTAGCCATTGTCCTGACACAACACAGAACACTCCATGTGTTGCTGGAATGATCAGAGAAAGACAGTAGCACTTCTGTGACAACAAAAGAACACAGATGGTGAACAGAGCACAGTGCACAGCTAATAAGAACTACACGGCTCACTGAGGAAAGCATGGCATAGCTTGTGTAACTTGATGCAGAACCTACTCCGTGTGACGCTCTGCAGGGCTTCCACCGCCAGGAGCTGGACTCAGGCAGAGACATTCACAGAGAAGCCTGGTAAACTATAGAGGCTGCACTTCCTTCTTCTCCTCAGCCCAGGATAAAAGCCTGTGTACACAAGGGAGGGGGCAGGGCCAGCCAGTCAAAGCACTCTCAGCGGCAACTCTACCTCCTTCAGCTGTCTGCACGCTGTCAGGATTCAGCCGGCGCCTCCTGATGACGAACAGTGTCAATAGCAGGGAGGGAGGCGGATTTTGTATAAGCAGGAGAAAGTCCCCACTGATCTCTGCGAGCCTGTCAGCAGTTCCCACGTGACTTGCCGCAGCAGCAAATGTAACAGGGGGTGTGGCTTATTAATTTATTGTATATTATAGTGTGTATTCACATATTTTTGTACAGATATTGTGCTGTTTTTGCCTACAATTTTTAACATGGATTTCAATGCTCTTTTTTTAAATTCTGAGTTCAGGTCCACTTTAATATACATGCCAAATTTGGTGATGATAGCATGTAAGGGGGCTTTACAATTAATCGCAGAAGTTAGCACTATTGACTTCAATAGAAATGCACTCGGAACACGAAAATTCGGAATACGAAATTCGGTTTTCTCATGCGGTACACGGAATTTCGACGAAATCGGAATTCAGCTGTTCCGATCAGCCCTACCTGTTACCTATTCTTACACTAGTCCTCAACCCTCCTAGTGCCGAAGGCTCGGTTTCCACTTACGCCGGTCTGTGCAGCAGAGTGGACCAGTTCAGTGTCCACTCCATTATATTTACTCGTTGCCTTTACTTCCAGGGCGGATGCATTTCCACCATAGGTCTCTATGGGAAATGCATTCATTGGTCCGAAAAAAAGCAACACGTCGTGGCTTTGCATTCCATTTTTTGCAAGTGGAAGTAGACCCATAGGTCTGCATTGGATCCATTTGCTTAGTTTTGCTGCACTGCAAAAAGTGGTACATTTTGATTGCAAGTGAGAACCAGCCCTTACACTAATTTCCCTTCCACATACCTAACATTAAGCCCTGCTCCTAGTGTCTACCACTAACTTCCTCTCCTAATCCCTTATACTAAGTCCTGATGCCTAAAGACCAACACTACTAAATAAGCCAATCTGGTATTAGGAGTTTATCTGCTATAGAGACTAGTAACTGTTTATCTGCAAATAGCTGATCAGCTGTTCAAAGTACCTCCTCTCTCATCCATACTAATAGCTCATTGGCTCCTAATAGCCAACAGGCTATTTAATATGGGGCGCACTGTGTGCCCAAATCCCCGACTGGGCACACACATTTGTATTGGAGAGTATGAGACACCTGCCTCAATGGGCGCCCACACAACCTAATACTGAGGGAACCTCCGGCTACCTAGTACTGATATCTAGGGGCACCTCGCTACTTAATTACCTTATCTGGGGGCACCTGGCTACTTAATTCTTTTATTTGGAGGCACAGGTAATTACTGTATTTTTTGGACTATAAGACTCACTTTTTCTCCCCCAAAAGTGTGTGTGTGGGGGGGGGGGGGGGGAGTCACTGCCCCTTATAATCCAAATGCAGGAAGTTCCTAACTTGTCAACGTCTGCCAATGCAAACCTCCAAAACAACCGCAATATTAGGGACTCCCTGTACTGTGCCCATGCAGAGGAGGACACAAAGGGGCATGGAGGAGGACACAAGTGGAACACAGAGGACAGAGGAGGACACAAGGGAGACACAAGGACACAAGGGGGACAGAGGAGAACACAGGGAGACACGAGGTACAAGGGGGCATGAGGTACAAAGGGGGCATAATCCACACGATGCACCAGATTTCGTATATATTTTTTCCCCCTAGTTTTTGTCCTCTAAACCTAGGTGCTTCGTATGGTCAGGAGCGTCTTGTAGTCCGAAAAATATGTTAAGTCTTTTATCTGGAGGCATGTGGCTATTTAATTATTGTATCAAGGACGGGCATAGATACCTAATTTGTGTATCTGGGATGCATATTAGCTATTCAATTCTGGGATCTGGTGAACCCATCTGCTTAATTCTGATATTAGGGGACCAAACTGACACAAGCCTGAATGGAGGAACATGGTTTTGACCACAGTTTACAGTATACAGACACTGAACCAAGGAATATGGTGCAAATATGTTTTATTGCAAATGCAGGCATACATGCAATATCATGCAAACCCATGCACAGCGCACAATATATACAAAAAACGGGAAAGCAGTGGTAAATATATATAATAGCCTGACTAACTAACTATCTAAATATATACAGAAAATATATACATAATCGAAGTACAAAAGGGATCAGGCAGAATATCAGAGTCAGCAGGAGAGCAAGGTCAGCAACAGGTTATCAGAGAAAAACGGTACCAGGGATTAGACAAAAGCAAGGTCTCAGACAGAATAAACAGGTTCGGCAACAGGAAGGCATACACAGGAATCAGGGCAAGGAACAGGGACCAGGGTGTCCAGAAACTCAGACCTGGGAGCTCAAAGTTCTGGCAATTAGCAGGGGGAAGAGGCAGTCCTTAAATAGTCAATGTGAAAGTGAGCACAGGATGCAGCTGGTGGTGAGTAATTGCAACAAACTGAACCACCCGCAGGCCAGATCAGGAACTGCAAGTCTTTGTGAGTGAACAGCCTCCTGCTGTTGGATTGTAGAATTGCAGGTCTGTTCAAAAGTCCATTGAGCCCTCTGCTGGTGACACAATAAAAGTTCCAGGCATTCCATGCCTATACTGCCACCAGCAGGCAGGAGTAGGCAGTACACCGTTCCTAACACACACAAAATCTGATTAGCCACTGCTAAAAATTAGTTCTGTCCGGCGCATTCCAGCTCTTGTGTAACTGTAATTTGCATTTTAGTTGACTTTTTAAGTTATCTCTATTTATATAGATTGGAATTCTTCATGCCGCATGAGTTTGTTAAATCACCTGAACAAATATATAAATGACAAAGTAGTGTCACCCCCATATCACTACTGAAGGGTACCTGTACTCAGAGCAATATGAAGATTGCCATCTGTTTATTGTTTTAACCTTTTGTCACAATGCACTTTGTTGAATGTAAATGACAAAACCAACTTTACCCCTGATCACGACAACTGGTCAGTCATGCTGGATTACGAGTGTCATGTGACTGAAGACCTTTCTTACTTTCTCACTCTCCTTGCTCTGATGCTCCGGGCTACAGTGCAGTCTCAGAAATAGATGCACAAACTGGAGGCTGCATAGTCTTGAATTCCCACAGCCAGATAATCACATGGACTGTACTGTATATGGATACAAGTTCAAGAGTGCCACTACCATCACCTACAGTATTATACATGGATGACAATCATACTGCAAGCCAAAAGCAAACAAAATATTAACCATTTCACAACTGAGGGGTTTTACCCCTTCAGCATCCGAGCAATTTTCTCCTTTCAGCGCTCCTTCCATTCATTCGCCTATAACTTTATCATTACGTAGTGGCTAGATAGAGTACTGGTTAAGGGCTCTGCCTTTGACATGGGAGACCAGGGTTCGAATCCTGGCTAGGCCAAGTACCTATTCAGTAAGGAGTTCAAGGCAAGACTCCCTAACACTGCAGGGTGGCCTCTTGAGCGCGTCCCAGTGGCTGCAGCTCTTGAGCGCTTTGAGTCCGACAGGAGAAAAGCGCTATATAAATGTTCGGATTATTATTTCGGATTATTATTATTATTACTTATCACAATAAAATGATATATATCTTTTTTTTCACCACCAATTAGGCTTTCTTTAGGTGGGACACTATGCCAAGAATTATTTTATTGTAAATGTGTTTTAATGGGAAAATAGGAAAACATTTGGAAAAGAAAACATTATTTTTTCAGTTTTCCGCCATTATAGTTTTTAAATAATGCATGCTACTATAATTAAAATCCATGTAACCTATATGCCCATTTGTCCCAGTTATTACACCGTTTAAATTATGCCCCTACCACAATGTTTGGCGCCAATATTTTATTTGCAAATAAAGGTGCATTTTTTTCAGTTTTGCGTCTATCCCTAATTACAAGCCCATAATTTATAAAGTAACAGTGTTATACCCTCTTGATATAAATATTTAAAGATTTCAGTCCCTAAGGTAACTATTTAAGTTTTTGTTTTTTTTATTGTAATTTTTTTTTAATTTATTTTAATATTACAAAAAAAAATATTGGTAACAATTGGGGAGTGTGGGCGTTAATGAGTTAAAATTAATAGTAAAAATAATGTATGTGTATGTGAAAAATGTTTTTGGGTGTAGTATTACTTTTTGGCCACAAGATGGCCAAATTTTTTTGCAGGTGTCCTACAAGCGTCGGAAGGACGCTTGCAGGAAGGGAGGCTGGGAAACTGAGTTTTTTCACAATGGTCGTGCTGCTTTTCATAGAAGCATGCCGATCATTGTGGGGGCAGAGATCAACAAACGGGAATGGATTTTCCCGTTCATTGATCTCCGGGCGAGCCGGCGGCGGCGTGCACGATCGCGGGAGTGTGCGCACGTGCGAGCGGGAGCACGGGCGGCGGGGGTGCGTATATCTACGCTCCTGGCGGGGAACTGAAGTCCAAAGGAGCGTAGATATACTGTACCCGGGCGGTGAAGTGGTTAACTCGCTGATCAGCTTGACATTGATTTAGTGCAAAGACTTTAGGATATAATTCAGATTGGAGAAATGTAGCTTGATGATGGTAAATAGAGGTAATGAATAAACTTGAAGACAAAAGATCAATCAACACAAGATTGCAAGGCAAGTGTTGGGGGTAACAGGTGCAGTGGTTGTGCTTCCAGATACCAAGGGTAGTAATTCAATAAAGGAGATGAACAGATTCTGGGTACCAACCACAAAAAATTGCAATCAGCATCGCCTTTATTGCATCTCTAACAATCCTGATATAAATTGCAGTGTAAATGGCCTGTCAGCTGCTTCACAGGTAAAGGCCCACAGGTAAGTATATATGTAACTTTCTGCCTCTGACAAAGTGGGTCTTTACCTGAGAAACGGCTGTCAGGCCATTTACACCGCAATTTATGTCAGGATTGTTGGGGATGCAATAAAGGTGACGCTGATTTGACTTTTTTGTGATTGGTGCCCAGAATCTGTTCATCTACTTTATTGCAGTAAATAGCAGTAAGGTAGTCAAGACTGATGGGTTGGCTCTACCAGCAGGCCATGTAGCTGACATACAGACCCGTTACTAGTATCTTGGCATACTATAGAAGCATGGAAACCACAATGAATAAGCAAGGAAGACAGCAACATCCACATACTATCAAAGGGTAACATGAGACCTCTCATTGGGAAGAACAAGATCCATGCCATCAATATGTACACCCTGCTAATCATTATGTACCTTGCCGGCATAGTAAGTTGCCCATGAGACTGAGGACATGGATGCATCTGTACCTATGTACATCTGATCAATGTATGTACTAGAATCTCAGAAAGTCCAGATGGGAGATTCCACAAAAGAATGTGGAGAATAAGAAGGCTAAGATCCTGTGGGAGTTGCAGATCAAGATGGACAGACATCTACTAGCCAATCAACCAGACATTGTGGTTGCAGACAAGGACTAGAAGACAGCAGTGGTGATAAATGTTGCAGTGCCAAATTATGACATCATCAGGAAGAATGAGGAGTGTGTGATTTTTCTAGGTTTAGGGGAAGAAATGTGTGTACTGAAAATACACAGTGACTTAGTGAGGAAATTATATGGGTATGTAAAATGTGTCTACCCCATGTGCAGTGTTGGGCTGTTTTTTCCTAGAGGCAATGAGTTTACACTGTCTTCATTCCAAACATTTAGTCCTGCATTCAGAAACGTTTATGTATTTTTTTCTTTTTTAATTTTTCTGCACTTTATTAATCTTTTTCCCTTGTTTTCTCCTGTACGCTGCATTGCCGCATACTTTTCTGCCTTCTCCAGCCTGCCAGCCTAAATGCAGAGTAGCGCAGGGAGTGCTTTGATATTTACCTGATCCGGATGCAGGATCGAATCTTCTCTCTTACCACGGAGGAGTGTTGTATGCTGACATCCTCCTTTGGGTCTCAATCACATTTTATATTATGTTATCGTGACTCGAAGTAGGATGATGTCATCATACAGCACTGCTCCATGGTGGAATAAGAGACTCGATCCTACATCTGGATCAGGTAAATACCAAACTGCTCTCTGTGCTGCTCTGCATTTAGATTGGCAGGTTGGAGGAGACAGCACAAGTTTAGTCATCTACGGCAGCCCTGCCCTCATATTCACTGTACAATACTGCATATTTTGCTTAGTAAATGTTGACTAGCTGTGACCTGCAGCAGAATTGGTGGTTATCTGACTATCAACATAACACATTTGTACCTAGAAAATAGATGATTGTTTTTTGGGGTTTTTTTTAGAGATAATTCATTTCATTGCTTACACACTATGAAATAGAGCATTATTATTGCAGTAGGTGGCTAGACTATTATTATCCACTCTCTAAATATTGAACTTGTATGTTATGCAACAGAGTACTGGTTCAATAATTATCCTACACAGATCAAATGTCCAAGTGAAGTTTGACAGCATGTAGCAAGCTAGTGGTTTTTGCAATAATAACTTTAAAGCAGACCTGAACTCAGAAGTCCTTTCTGCTGTAAAAACTACGGTACATAACAGCATAATAACCTTTAAAGAGACACTGAAGCAGAGAAAAAATTATAATATAATGAATTGTTTGTTTAGTACGGATAATTACTAGAACATTAGTAGCAAAGAAAATATTGTCATATTTTTATTTTCAGTTATATAGTGTTTTCTATAACATTGCATCATACTCTAATATTTGCAGTTTACACACTACTCAGCGTTCTAAATGATTTTACAGAGCAGGCCAATGAACTATTGACCTGCTGTGAGGATCCGCTGGGCTGCCTGCGCAGGCAGGCAGACTTTTTTTTTTTTTAAAACAAATTTTATTATAGATTGTGAGAAAGGTACAGGTGTCCTCACGCAGGAGGCAAGACTCCGGTTACATTTCCTTTGGTATAATGGTCATATTACAATCACATATAATATTTGTTAACCTTGCCTCTTGGCTCTATCAAGTGTCGACACTTCACAATCCTTTTTTTCCTAGTTTCCTCCCAACCCTCCTTAACCCACCCTCCCCACCCCCCTCCCTTGTCACCATCTCATTTTAAACTCTATGTAGAAATTCTCTTTAAGGTAGCTTCTCGTGTCTTTCAGACATACGTCATGTCTGTAGCTCCTCTCCTATATTTTTAATTTGCCCAATTCTCCGGACAAGTCTCTTTTAGAATACCAAGCTGTATACTTGAATGGCGTCATGATATCTCGTATTTCCTTTGTGGTGAAGGAATATATAATAAAGAGTTTCCAAGTCCGAAAAAATCGCGTTGTCCTTTTTTCTTTATGCATTTGTGTTTCTATGTTGTCCAGGTGAAACATGTGAAGGAGTTCTTGCTTGACGTCCCATGTGGTTGGTGAGCTTGTATATATCCATTTACTATAAAGTACTTTACGTGCCGCTATGAGAATCACATGTGTCAATGGGGGTAAACCCTTTTTCCTTGTCCTGGAATCGTTTGGTGGGGTAATTGAAGAGTCGTGATAATTAAAAAGACACAACTGGGGAGTCAGATCAATCTTACATTTACACATTTCTGTTATATATTTTTGGATCTTTTTCCAAAATAGGCTCACTACTTCACAGGACCATAAACAGTGAAACATATTCGCATTTGGGAGTGAGCACTTGGGACAATATGGCCGATAATCTGAAGGTGGTGATTTATATTTTATATTGAATGCATATTTGGCATGGTGAATCATTTTGAAGTGAGATTCTCTCCAAGACTCATCTAAGATCAGAGTGCGGACTGTGTTATTTCCTTCTATAATTTGAGAACTTATGTTTTCATTCTGGGTGTCTTTAATCCAGGAGGAGAAATTGTGAAGAGCTTTTTTTTCTATGAATGGCCTTGTTATCCGTTCCTGGATCTCAGATAAAGACATTTTTGGTCTCTGTGGATTAAAGAAACTGTCAAAGGAATTAACTTTCATTTTATCCGCCATATTGTCTCCCAGACTTGACAGGAAAGATTTTAGTTGGGCAAAAAAAAGAAAGTGCGATTTGGGTATGTCATAAAGAGCTCTCAGTTCTAAAAAGTTGTACCATCTATTCTTTTTGAAGTGCCATAGGTTCCCTAATTTCGTGATTCCCTTTGTTTCCCATGCTAGGAACCCACTATGAGATATGCTGGGGGGAAACCCTGGGTGACCCCACATGGGCATATATTTTGACACTGTGGCCGGCTGTGAGAATATTTTCCGGATTTCCTTCCATGAAGCCCAGGTATCCCTGACCATCCTGCTGTGTTTGAGTCGAAAGGGAAGATGTTTATATGGGGTGTGCAGGACCGCCATAGGAAGCCAGGGCTCCATGAATGCCCCCTCCAGGTCATAGTTGGAATATATGCTGGACTGTCTTTCCCAGTCTCTGACATGACGAAATAAGCAAGCCAGATTATATGACCTTATATTGGGTAATCCCAGCCTTCCCCAATCTTTAGGTAGTTTTAGTTTCTCATATGCTATCCTAACTTTACGGCCTCTCCATAGAAATTTATTAAAAGCTTTCTCTATTAGTTGGGTGTCCTTGTGTCTTATTAGTAAAGGAATTGTTTGGAGAGGGTATAATAATTTGCCAAAGCACATTGATTTTAAAATTACGGCTCTGCCCATCAGGTTAATAGGTAAGTTCTGCCAGTGATCTAATTTATGCTTTATATGGGTGAAAAGGGGTGTGTAGTTTAGGCTATACAGTGAATCGGGATCTCTTGTAAAGTTAATACCTAGATATTTAACCTGGTTTTTGATGGGGATTGGTGGATCTCTCATGATTTTATGCAATTCTGATCGAGATGACAGACATAGTAGTTCGCTTTTGCTCAAATTAATTTTAAACCCACTCAGGGTGCCCACTTTTTCGATAATGTTTAATATTTTGTGCAGCTCAGTATGTGGTTTAGCCTTGAATAGGAGAAGGTCATCGGCAAAGGCAGCATGTGTGACAATTTCCCTTCCAATTGGTATGCCTGAGATTTGGTCATGCAGTATACGAAGTAAAGGTTCCAAGGCTAGGTTAAATAATAACGGTGATAAGGGGCACCCTTGGCGTGTGCCTTTCTCTAGGTTAAAACGGGATGAAAGAAATCCAGGTGTGTAAATTTGAGCATTAGGATTATCTTGTAGTGCCTTTAATAAATTGCAAAAGTAGCCTTGAAAATTCATTTTGCTTAGGACTGCTTTTAGCCAGCTCCATTTAACGTTATCGAAAGCCTTTTCGGCATCTAATAATAACGCATAGTGCTTACTCGTAATTGGGTATGCTTTTGTATGATCTAGGACCGTTAAGACTTTTCTGATATTCATGACCGCTGACCTATTTCTGATGAACCCCGCTTGGGCAGGACTTATGAGTTTATGTATAAGACCCTCCAGCCTATCGGCCATAATCTTTTTTAAAGGGAAGGTTCAGGGACTGTTTAAAAAAAATAAAAATCCGCATCCACTTACCTGGGGCTTCCTCCAGCCCGTGACAGGCAGGAGATGCCCTCGGCGCCGCTCCGCAGGCTGCCGGTGGTCTCCGGTGGCCGACCTGGCCAGGCCGGCGGCCAGGTCGGGCTCTTTCCGCGTTCCAAAATGCGCCTCATGGCGGCGCGCTGACGTCATCGGACGTCCTCCAGGCTTTACTGCGCAGGCTCAGAACTACTGAGCCTGCGCAGTAAATCCCGGAGGACGTCCGATGACGTCAGCGCGCCGCCGTGAGGCGCATTTTGGAACGCGGAAGGAGCCCGACCTGGCCGCCGGCCTGGCCAGGTCGGGTCGACCACCGGCAGCCTGCGAAGCGACGCCGAGGGCACCTCCTGCCTGCCACGGGCTGGAAGAAGCCCCAGGTAAGTGGATGCGAATTTTAATTTTTTGTAAAAAGTCCCTGAACCTTCCCTTTAAGATTTTGATGTCTTTGTTTATTAAAGATATGGGCCGATACGCTGCCGGGTCTGTCTTATCTTTACCTGGCTTAGGAAGCAGTTTGATGTGTGCGGACTTTGCCGAATTAGGCATCTGACCGTCTTTGAGAATAGTGTTAAACATGTTTTGGAGAGGTAATGCAATCTCTGCTTTGAGGAGTTTAAAGAATTCTGGGGACAGACCATCTGGGCCTGGTGATTTATAATTGGGTAGGTTCTTAATTGTTAATAGTATCTCCTCTTGGGCGATATCTGCGTTAAGTGTGAAAATGTCCTCAGTGGTCAGTAAGGGTAATGAAATGTGTTGGAGCATTTCGTTTATTTGGGACGAATGGTCATTTGGGGATACTTCACTATAAAGATTGGCATAATATTGCTGGAACTGATTATTTATTTGTTTGGGATCTGAGAGAAGTTGACCTGAGTTGCTTCTGATTGCAGAGATATTACAGGGGGAAGGGGGGGGGGGGGGGGGTAGGGGCCCTTAACAATATTGCTGAGTATTTTACTCATTTTATTGCCATATCTCCTGAATCTAATTTCTTTATATGTTCCACAAATGTTCTCTTTCTTTTTGAGCCAGGAGTCTGTCTCCAATTTCTTTATTGTCCATTCTAGCTTAGTTGCTGGGTTGGGATGGGACTGAAATTTGGTTAAAGCTTCCCTGGCTTCCCTTACTGCTTTTAGGTAGTTATTTTGTGCTTCTTTCTTTTTTCCTGTCAGATAGGCTATAATCCTCCCTCGAAGGACTGGTTTAGCTGCTTCCCAGAATAACCTAGCATCTGATATATGTTGTTTGTTATCTTGTTTATATTCATGCCACCATTGCTTAAGGAGTTCTGCAAACTGGTCATCCTGATATAATTATGTTGGGAACTTCCACAAAATATCTGTGCCTTTCGGGGGTGTATTCTTTTATTGAAAGAACTATTGGGGAATGATCGGAGATGACCATATCTAATATGTCTGAGTCCAGCACCCGTGTGACAATCCTGTCTGACAATAGAAAAGAGTCCATTCTGGTCCACAAATCATGTGGAGCCGAGTAGAACGTGTATGATTTGTCCCACGGGTGCAGCACTCTCCAGATGTCACACAGCCGTGCATCTTGTGCAAACGCTTTGAGATGGTCTGCTTTTTTCTGGTATGCTGTGGGTACTGGGGTTTTTGTAGATCTATCTTCGATGGGGTTCATTACCGTGTTGAAGTCTCCGCCAACTATCCAGTTGGCTGAGTTGTCTTGAAGAACTAAGCTACTAATTTTCTCCATGAATATTGAGTTGTCTCCATTTGGCCCATAAACATTTAAAAGATTTAGTGTTTCATTGCCCAGCTGCATGCGGACTCTCACCCATCTCCCCCCTTCATCAGACTGGTAGTCAATTATTTTGCCCTTGAAATTTTTATGTAGCAAGATAAGTACCCCAGTTTTCCTCTCAGTAGAGGGTGAGCCTATCACTTCTCCCACCCATTGTTTTTTCATATAGTAAAAGTGCTCTGCAGATAGATGGGTTTCTTGGAGTAACGCTATTTCCACTCGTAATTATTTTAGGTGTCGCAAGATCATTGAGCGCTTGTGGGGAGAATGTAGCCCTTTAACGTTCCAACTGCAGATAACTATAGTCATTTATCAATTAAGAAGATGTGCCAGAGCCCGAATGCAGCGTAGACCATATTAAAAATCAAGTAGCTAATATGACGCTTCCCTATGAGATGGTGACACCCCTCCCTGTTGTTAGCTAACCGCTTAACTAGAATACCCCATCCCCAAATAACAGCTGTTAAACAGAATGCTAAACTATAAACTTTCATCCTCTGCGCCTGTGTTAACAGGTACTCTAAGGTAAGCTAAGGTAAGCTAAGGAATGGAATATAAAAACTAAGATGACTTCACTTCTTCCCCTGGGGGATTAGCGTGACAAGCAGCTCCAGCTAATATCGCGAACCCTCCTCCCTCCTCTAAAGTCCTATCTTCATCTTAACATGTATTTGTTTTCTATGCATTTTTCAGCGAAGTAATTCCGAGATATGCTAAAACAGTTAAAACTTGGTCTAGGTGAAGAAACAGATTATGCAGCGCCCCACGCCACATTGAAAGCTTTGAAGCGGTTATGTATTCCATTTGTGAAGTACTGTTCCCTCAGGAATCGTCGTCATTGTGTTCAGGTGACGTTTGGGGGGCTGCTGAGCCTTTTTTAAAGAAAAAGGATTCCGCCTCCTGGGGGGTCTTGAAGACTCTTGTCACTTCATCGTTGTCGGTGCACTTTAATATGGCGGGATATAGTAGTGTGAACTTCCACTGTCGGTGAACGCATTCAGCGCAAGTCGCGTTGAACTTTTGTCGCAGTTTTGAGATCTCCAGCGAGAAATCATTGAAAAGTCTAAGTCTATGGCCTTCAAACTCTAGATCTTGACCTTTTAACCGGTATGTGCGGAGTATCTTAGCCTTTTCTGCGTAATCTAAATACTTTGCCATAATCACCCTTGGACCTTTTTTGTTAGTGGCTGCTTGTGGGGGACCTACTCTGTGAGCTCTTTCTACTTTGTGTATGCCTTCAAGGCCCAAGAGATTTGGGATTGATTCAGCGCAGATTTTGGATAATGTTGTTGGTGCATATGACTCCGGCAATCCCACTATGCGTAGGTTGCTACGTCTGGATCTGTTCTCCAGGTCCTGTAATTTGTCATGCATCTCTCTGTTCTCTTTCTGCAGTGTTTGTATTGATTTTTCATGTGACGCATTATCGTCCTCAACTGTTGATATTCGTTTTTCTGCTTGATTTAATCTAGCAGTGTGTGCCTGTAGATCTTTAAGTATTTTTTTCAGAGACTGCGTGAGGGCCGTTTGAATCATGGCCTCCAGATCGGGTTCTAGCTGGTCCACCACCGCTTTTGCTAGTTTGGCATATTTAATAGGTTGCTCACCTTCGTCTGCAGTGCCCTCCGAATCAGAGTCCCATTCTCTTTCATTTGTGTCCTCGGACCAGTCCTGGTTGCGTCTGGTGGAATTGGATCGCCCGCGCGCCTCCTTGTCTTTGCCCTTCGGCGCCATCTTTAGGGCAGGAGTGGCTTTCTTCTCTCTTGGCGCTCGGCGCGAGTAAGATAACGGTCCATATATCGGCTTTGTGTGTCTCCGGGAGGCGCAGTGTTTCCCCCGCTGGCCAGGTGAAGTAGCGTGGGGCACTTTTTCTGGCTTATATATCGGGCGGAGAGGGGATCTGCGCCGGAGCTCCTAGCCTAGCGTCTTCCCTCCAGGGCGCCGGAACCGGAAGTCTCGGCAGGCAGCCTTTTGACCACTGTTCAGGTCTGCATTCTGCAGGTCTCTGGAAGAGAGACCTTTTGTCAGTATTGCAGCTTGCTGCTGAAGAATTTGCATACGTTTGTCATGCAAATTGCCTAGCCACATCCCTTGTAGGCCTGCTCTATATATACCATGTGATATCACAGACCTTGGCTGGTCATAAAGAGTTAGATCCTGTGTGACACTCGCCGGGAGTGTCAGCCTTGCTCTTTGTTGTAGATTAGCCTAGAGTAATCCCTGGAAACTGCACTGGGCAAGTTTCCTTAGTGCAGTTAGGATTGCTTATCTGTTTTGTTTGTCTGTTGCGATTGTCCTGTCCCAGCGGTGGTCGACAGGAAATCGTTCTGTGTGTCTGGGTGCTAACCGGAACAGCGGTTGTTACTAGTAGCCCCTTCTGATCTGTCTCCCTGGATCGCACTAGCATCCTGCGCTAGTGCTGTGGATCCTTCTGTTCTGTCTCCCTGGATCGCACTAGCATCCTGCGCTAGTGCTGTGGATCCTTCTGTTCTGTCTCCCTGGATCGCACTAGCATCCTGCGCTAGTGCTGTGGATCCTTCTGTTCTGTCTCCCTGGATCGCACTAGCATCCTGCGCTAGTGCTGTGGATCCTTCTGTTCTGCTACTCTGTACCTGGATCGCACTGGCATCCTGCGCTAGTGCTGTGGATCCTTCTGTTCTGCTACTCTGTACCTGGATCGCACTAGCATCCTGCGCTAGTGCTGTGGATCCTTCTGTTCTATTACTCTGTACCTGGATCGCACTAGCATCCTGCGCTAGTGCTGTGGATCCTTCTGTTCTGCTACTCTGTACCTGGATCGCACTAGCATCTTGCACTAGCGCTGTGGATCCTTCTGTTCTGTCTTTCTGGATCGCGCTAGCCACTTTCGCTAGTGCTGTGGATCCTATCGTTCGCTTATTCATGTTTTCGTGTGTCTGTCTTGTCTGCTACGAACGCTTGCTGGGGGCTCGGTGAGGTAACCGTTAAGCAAGCGCTCGCGTCCTCTGTTTCATGTTTGTCTGTCGGTGGTTAGTTAGGCGTGTTTGTCTCTATTGTGCTTATCACGTGGAGACCGCGCATAAAGGCGTGCACTGTTGCGAATGAGTGCAGTGTTCGCGTTTAGCTAGCGTTTGTTATTTTCCGTATCTCCTCATTGTATGATTTGCTGTGCCTTTGCTACTCTCGTGCTCTGCCTTGCTGTAACCTTGTGTCACGTCTGGCGATCGCACCTCTCACAATCGCGTTCCTACTTCATATCTGCTGTGGTGTGTGCGCCGTCGCGGGTTGGCGACTAGTTTGGTGCACACACATACAATCTGTCTCTGTGCTCATTCTCAATCGCCTCTCTTGCGATTGCGTTCCGTCCCTTCGTACAATTCCTGTCTGGCGTGTGTGGTAGGGCAGAGGAGCTGTTCCTCTGCACTCCACAGCTCCCCCTGTCGACATGAATTTCCCTCTACAGGTGCATTGCACCTTCTGCTGGGTTTCCGCAAATTATACGTTTGTGGAGGATTTCCGCAGTGTCAGCGCACACGTCTTGTGCGCTGATCACGGAGAGAATCCCACAATCGTTACACCTGCCCTGTGGAGAGGGAAAAAATACAGTGATTGAAAGTTGAGATAACAAGCTTCAGAAGACAGAGCTCTCAGCGACTTTGCAAGTCATGGAGCTCAATGGCTCTTTTGCATAGATAACAACTGGAGTTTCTTAACTCTTTCTGTACTGGAAACAAATTAGACTTATGTCTCTGCTCCTAAGCTGTACCACACATACAATTCAATATATCATAATTTGTTTTCACTTCGGTGTCTCTTTAACTACTTCAGCCTTCAGTCGTTTTCACTTTATGCATCCGAGCAATGTTCACCTCCCATTCATTAGACTTATAACTTTATCACTACTTATCACAATTAACTGATCTATATTTTGTTTTTTCCGCAACCATTTAGGCTTTCTTTGGGTTGGGTCTAAGAGTTACCTTACTGTAAATGCATTTTAACAGGAAGTATAAGAAAAATGGAAAAAAAATCATTATTTCTCAGTTTTCGACTTCTATAGTTTTAAAATAATACATGCCTCCATAATTAAAACCCACGTATTGTATTTGCCGATTTGCCAATTTGTCTCGGTTATTACACCGTTTAAATTATGTCCCTATCACAATGTATGGCGACAATATTTTATTTGGAAATAAAAGTGCATTTTTTCCGTTTTGCATCGATCACTATTTACAAGCTTATAATAAAAAAAAATTGAAATATTTCATCTTTACACAGATATTTAAAAAGTTTAGACCCTCAGGTAAATATTTACGTGTTTTTTTTTTTTTTTATTGTAATGGTTTTTTTTATTATTAAACATTTTCTTCAGGTATTTTGGGAGTGTTGGATGTAAATAGTAATTTTTTTAATGTAAATATATGTTTATTTTTATTTTTTTTAATGTAGATGTAGTTTTACTTTTTGGCCACAAGATGGCAACCTTAGGTTTGTTTACATGATGTCACTCTATGCGTAACATGTTGCTTAGAGGGATGTTGGGGGACGTAGGAGGCAGAAAAAGTGAGGCTTCCGAGAGAAGCGGACGCTTTTTCTGCGGGGAGAGGAATCAGTGATCGGGCACCATGGCTCGATTCATTGATTCCTGGGCGCGCCATCGGCTGTGGGAGCGCACATGGCCTTCTGGATGTAGCTAGTACGTCCAGAAAGCTTAAATGGTTAAACAAAAACATTTCTTTGCTACAGCTGATACAAATCCTAAATAAATCTGCACTGTCTCTACTTCCTGATTCATGGAACCAGACATATTGTTAACATCCAGTGCTTTCAAATGGACTTATCTGCCATCTCTGCCATAGGCAGTCAAGTAACACAGGGGAGGGATCAAATTACAGCTTGTGATTAGACACAAATGAGGGGGAATTAGACAGGCTAAACTCTCTACATACAGGGTGCATTTATCTCTGTTTCCCTTCTGTCTTGTGCAAGAGTTCAGGTCCACTTTAAAACGGACTAATACTTGTTCACATAAGCCTCTGGTAATGTGAAATTGGTTTCAGTTAAAGGGAACCTGAGAGGGATATGGATGTTTCCTTTTAAACAATATCAGATGCTTGTCAGTCCTGCTGATCTCTTTGGCTGCAGTGGTGGCTGAATCATACACCTGAAACAAGCATGCAGCTAATCCAGTCTGACTTCATTCAGAGCACCTGATCTGCATGCTTGATGAGGGGCTGTGGCTAAAAGTATTAGAAAAAAAACACATAAATCCAGGCACATCGCCTCTAGTTAGGACATTTAAATAAGTAATTTAAGGAAAGGGAGGTGCTAAAGGAGGTGTGGCCAGAAAAAAAGCAAAAAGCAGTAACCCTTTGCACGCTCGCATGCAAATGTTCAAACAAATGCATTCACAGATTTACTCATCCAGGCACCACTTTTATCCCTACAGCTAAATTAAAAGCCCGGGTCTTAGTTCACAAAGGAATGCATTCTTTTGCTTAGTCACCTACACTACGCAGAAGTACTGTAACGAATGGGGAATTATCTCCGTGGTCAGCGCCCAAGATGTGCGCTCACACTGCGGAAATCCTCCACAAGCATTTAAATAACAGAACCCAGCTTTGGTGCAATGCACCTGTAGAGAGGAATTCCCACCAGCAGATGGAGCTGTGGAGTGCAGAGGAATAAACCCTCTGCACTGCCACAGATGCCAGATGGAAATTGTATGAGGTGAAGCAATACAGGGCAAGATAGCCCCTAGAGAGAGAGTGAGCACAGAGACAGAATGTATGTATGTCCACCAATCCAGTCGCCACCCAGCGACGGTTGACCTACAACAGCGAAAACCAAAGTGAGAAAGTAATCGCAAGAATGGCGATTGCTAATAGAGACACAAGACTGAATAAGACAGAACGTGACTGAGTAGGGAAGACATAGCAAAGAACCGCAATCTGAATGTCAAAGAAAATAACAAACGAACTACCTAAACACGGTCCCCGCACGATATGCGCAACAGAGACAAGTGCGTTAACGGTACGGTCACCGCACGAAAAGCGCAATTTGCATGACAAGTGGATGCAAATCCCTCAGCAGAACAGCAGCTTTGAAACTTGCAGAATGAAGACAGGTCTCCTTTCCAGGGACCTGCAGCATACAGACCTAAAAAATGGTCAAAAAGCTGCCTGCCTGTGCAGACAGCAGAGCAGATCATTACAGTAAACCCCCTAGGGACGGCGTCCCTCAAAACTGATATTTCCAACAAAACAGTCTGACTGAACACTCATGAAGGTCCAATTCCAGAGTCAATCCTCCTGAAACCGAACTCATCGGAAGCAGGACCCACCGAAACATGCCCATCAGTACTACAAGCCTCAGTGTAACGCCCATCAGAACCGTGAGTGCCAGAGAAGAACCCATCGAAACTCTCCGAGCAAAACCCACCACCTTCCAGGGACCGTCCAAAAATACCAAACCTCCCACAATACCTATTCGAAGTGTCCCTATCAACACAGAAGCCACTGTTGATCCCATCCAGGGTACCAAAAAGAATTTCTCCCAGAATCTCCCAGAACACTTTGCAGCTCCGCCGAGATACCAAGAGGCCAGAATGCTCTTTAGGTTCACATGGAGAACTATCAAGAACCCCTATGGAACCTATGACAATTCCGGATTCAGGATTACCAGGACAACCATCAAGATCAGGGCTTTCAGGGACCACTTCTAGGCATGCAGGCAGGCAATATCAGAACATGTCTCCACAGAGGAAGTATCTGAGCATGCTGGTAACCGAGACACACTTGGGCATTCTGGCTCACAGAGCGCATCGGGGTACACTAGTACAAGAGAAACTTCAGGACATGTTGAGGAACTGCAAACCTCAGAGTCAGTCATGACAAGACCAAAACCAGGACCGGGCAGAGAATCATCACGAGTAGTGGTCACAAGTACTGGTCTTTCAAAAGAAGACTTGGATTCAGACTTAGAAGTCTCTGTGACTGTAATTGTATCTAATAAACTCATCATTGACTACGCATGACTGAAGCTCCACAAGAGCTGCAAAAGTAGTCAGCATAACAGCAATGCCTACTGAAGTGGGCAATACCTCAGAAGGACCTGGGGGGCAGGAGGCATCTCCTAAAAGTTCTGCACCATTTGGGAGGAACTCAGAGACCTCCAGAACATCAAACCAAACCTCAGGAGCATAATTTCCCAAGTTTTCAGGCAAAGTCATCAAGGATTCTGAACTATCCATGTTACAGGGCAAAACATCAAATACATCTTGCGGACAGGGCAAATGTCCCAGGGATGGTTCTACAATACGCTGAGACTGAATTTCATCTTCATGAACAGGATGCACAAGAATATCTACTGGAACAAACACTGACTCCCTGACTCTAATTTCACTGCACGCAGAATCCTACATAGCAGTCAAACTAGACTGCAATTCCAAACTGGCAGAAAAACATGTGAGAGTAGTTGCAATACCTAAACGAGCCTCTAGGTTCACTGCAGGAGATTTTATGCAAGGCAACATTGACTCATCCAGAGTACAGGGTGGAGAGTCAGTACTTTCTTCAGAGCACGAAAGGAACTCACAAATGTCAGTGCGAGTGGACATCATAGTTTCATTCATGATACAGGGTAGACTCACAGAAATATTCTCTGGACTAGGCAAAGATTCCTCAGAATCAGAGTCACAAAACAAAAGCACTGTCTCACCCTTAGACTCGGCTAACAATGTCGAATTCGAGGAGTCAGAACGCAAATTTTGCGAATCCAAGATTGCGTTTGGTTGTGAATCTGAAGCTTCTAAAGCGCAAGCCTCTGCAATCTGTGGACCAAACTGTAAAGAGTTCAGGGCAGAAATATTGGAACAATTTTCATCTGGCAACGTGCTTTCACAGGTGTGAACAGAGTGAGACATAGATTTATTTGCAGAAGAAGTTGCGACAACAACATGAGGAACTTTATTAGTCATGTTAACATTACTCTTGAGGTTGCATAGTTTAGGAATTTTTCCCATAGCAGGATCATAGATGGAAGATCTTAAAGAATTACTGGGATTACTCTATTACTCTGGATTTATCACATTCAAGTGTGTTCCTCATTTCAGACTTTAAAGAAATAATTTCTTTATTTGTAGTTGCTATGGGCAATGGATTTTTCAGCTGGGAAGCTTTTCTAGACACAGGCTGAACAATTCCATTGTCAACATCTATAGGAAGTGTTTCACTCAGGTGTTTGCATCTTTTAGACTTTCCCTTTTTAGCAGCTTTGAATGGCTGCTGTTTAAATGCAAAAGAGCTGTCAATGCATTCCTCCTGCATACGCTTAGTAACTGAAGCTGTAACAGGAACATGTATAGGTTCATAAGGCAGTGGACAATCAAAGACCTTACGCAGATTGCATTGTCTAGGAACTTTTCCCATAGCCCGATCAAAAATGGATCTCCTCAAACAATTGCTGGGAAAAGAAAATCGAATGTCCTTAGACAAGGGAATCTCAGATTGCACAAGTTCAACGTTGACACATTCAGAGATTTCACATTCAGTTGCTTTAGGTACTGAAACATTAAACTGATTGTCACACTGAATGGTTTTTCATGGAAGAGATAGAAAAGCTGACTGATTAGCAGGTACACACTCATCAAGAACAGGTGGTAAGCAAGGCAGTTTAAACCAGTGGGAGAAAATCAATGTAAAAAACTGATAAGGATTATCATTCCAGGAATTGCTTTTCAAAATCTCATAAGCCCACGAAAACAGATCTCCCTGCAATAGAATACAAGCTAACTGGAGAGCCCACGTGGACGAATCAGTAATTTGAAAGGAAGGATTCATAAAAAATCTTACACATTCAGAAAGGAAGACCTCTTTGGTTTCAGAGTCTAGTTTTTTAAACCTCTTAAAGGTATAAGAACCATATTCGACAAAATCGTACAAATCGGAAATTCCCTCTACACTGGGAATTTCGGTTTGGCTGGTCATACTGTAACGAATGGGGAATTATCTCTGTGGTCAGCGCCAAGATGTGCGCTGACACTGCGGAAGTCTTCCACAAGCGTTTAAATAACAGAACCCAGCTTTGGTGCAATGCACCTGTTGAGAGGAATTCCCACCGGCAGATGGAGCTGTGGAGTGCAGAGGAATAAACCCTCTGCACTGCCACAGAAGCCAGATGGAAATTGTACGAGGTGAAGCAATACAGGGCTAGATAGCCCCTAGAGAGAGAGTGAGCACAGAGACAGAATGTATGTATGTCCACCAATCCAGTCACCACCCAGCGACGGTTGACATACAACAGCGAAAACCAAAGTGAGAAAGCAATCGCAAGAATGGCGATTGCTAATAGAGACTCAAGACTGAATAAGACAGAGCGTGACTGAGTAGGGAAGACACAGCAAAGAACCACAATCTGAACGTCAAAGAAAATAACAAACGAACTACCTAAATGCGATCCCCGCACGATATGCGCAACAGAGACAAAACGTACCAACCCTAACTAACACATGAACCTAACAATGACGACAGACAAATAACGCGAACGCTTGCTAATCGGTTGCCTCTCACCAGACAACAGCAAGCGTTCGTGCTGGAAAAGACAGACTAAAGGAGTAACCAGTAGCAACCGCAGCTAAGGTTATACTCCAAGACAGACAAAGGAGATCCACCGCCTCTACCGCCAGGGCGAATGCGATCTAGGAACGAGACCAAACGATTTACTGCCAGCCGCCGCAGGTGACAGTACAATCGCAGGGACCAGACAAAGCAGCACAGGAGTAAACAGTACAAATAATACAAAGCCTGACTGCACTGTAGAGAATGCAAGATGCACTCCCCAATAATTAACTATAATAGAATATTCGCAAACAATAAGCAGAGGGGCTAAAACTCAAGGTAAGTCCAGCAGAACCAAACCTTTATTACCAGCAGGGAATTCTGGGAGGAAATGGTATTTATACTGCAAGCCTTCAAAGGAAGCAGATAAGCAATTTGCATGACAAGTGGATGCAAATCCCTCAGCAGAGCAGCAGCTCTGAAACTTGCAGAATGCAGACAGGTCTCCTTTCCAGGGACCTGCAGCATACAGACCTAAAAAAATGGTCAAAAAGCTGCCTGCCTGTGCAGACAGCAGAACAGATCATTACAAGTACCCAGGTAAATGTAGATGTCCTAACTCTGGCCCTGTAACATGCATAGTGCAGGCATGCAAACATTCATTGCATCAAACCTATTTAGGGATTAGGAGCACACATCCTGACGTCCTCTCAAGGGATAGATAGCACGTCATACCAATCGCACAAGGGAGCTAACATAATGTATCCATGTGCACAATGCACATACACCAGCATAAGTAAATAAATCCAGGCACATTGCCTCTAGTTAGGACTGATATTTGCTATTTTTCTGGCCACACTTCCTTTAGTACCTCCCTTTCCTTAACCACTTAACGACCACGGTCAGCCGATCGGCGGACCTAGGTGTTAAGTGGTTTTATCTTTCCATGTCAGTTCACGGAGGGTGTCTCCGTGAACTGCCTGCGAGCCTCCGATCTCGGCTCGCAGGCGAAATGTAAACACGTGGGGAAGAAATCTTCGCTGTTTACATCAATACACCAATACGGCGCTGCTGCGTAGCAGCGCCGTAAAGGAGATCGGCGATCCCCGGCCTCTGATTGGCTGGGGATCGCCGGCATCTGATAGGCTAAAGCCTATTAGAGACGGCGCAGGACGGATCGTCGTCCCGTGCCGCCCATAGCCTAAACGAGAGGGAGGGAGGGAGGAAAATCGCTGCGGAGGGGGGTTTTGAGGAGGCCCCCCCCCACTCGGCCACACAGAGCAGCGGCGATCAGACCCCACCCCCCCCCAGCAGGACATCCCCCTAGTGGGGAGAAAAGGGGGGAAGTCTGATCGCCCTGCCTTTTACTCGATCTGTGCTGCGGGCTGGAGAGCCCACGCTGCACAGATCATCCAAAAATCCCCTGGTCCTTAAGTGGTTAAATTACTTATTTAAATGTCCTAACTAGAGGCGATGTGCCTGGATTTATGTGTTTTTTTTTCTTGTTATGGACCCTTGTGGCCAGGGTTTTAATCTAGTGCACTCCCTCCTTCCCCAGTTTGTGTTTTTTGTCAGCATGCACACAGCTTATGCTGGTGTATGTGCATTGTGCGCATGGATACATTACGTTAGCTCCCTTGTGCAATTGGTATGACGCGCTATCTGTCCCATGAGAGGACTTCAGGATGTGTGCTCCTAATCCCTAGATAGGTTTGAAGCAATGAATGTTTGCATGTCTGCACTATGCATGTTACAGGGCCAGAGTTAGGACACCTACGTTTACCTGGGTACTTCTGCGCAGTATAGGAGACTAAGCAAAAGAATGCATTCCTTTGTGAACTAAGACCCTGGCTTTTAATTTAGCTGTAGTGGTGCCTGGATGAGTGAATCTGTGAATGCATTTGTTTGAACATTTGCATGCAAGGGTTACTGATTTTTGCTAAAAGTATTAGAGACACAAGATCAGCAGGAAAGTCAGGCAACTGGTATTAATGCTGGGTACACACGTTGCGATTTCCTGCTCGATGAGCGGGATCGAACGATTATTTCCGGCATGTTCGATTCGGTTTCGTTCCACACAGCCGTTGTTTTGCATGCAAAATTGACGGCTGTTCCGAATGAAACCGAATCAAACATGTCAGAAATAATCGAATTGATCGAGCGGGACCCAGCAAAAGGAACAATCCATATCCTTCTCAATTTAATTTCCCTTGAAAAACATGGAGATGGACACTTTTTTCTTTTTTTCTCTGTAAGGACTAAGAATTAGGGCTCTAAATCACAGGTCTATAAATGCAGGTTGTAAATCTCTCTGTGGCTAAAGATGAGTACTCACTTATGCAGTTTGATAAAGAAGTACTGCACTTCGAAACTGCAGCTGCGTCTAAGGCCATTTCTTTCACATGATTTTAATTGCATGTTTCAATAAAGAGCTATCTTTATTCATAAGCTATGCTGTTGATTTTGCCTTTTCTTATGGGACCTAAATAATATTAAAGTCTTGTCGGGACAGATGGGCTTGTGAAGCTCTGTGAAGCTATGAGCTATGCCGCACAGGGACACCCAAGACGGAACAGGTCATAGTAGAGAGCTCAGACAAAACATGAATCCCTGGAGAAGGAAATGGCAACCCACTCCAGTATCTTTGCCAAGAAAACCCAAATGAACAGTATCAAAAGGCTACAAGATATGTGTAAGGGTTCTGTTAATCTCAGAACTGGTAATAGATACGGACAGTCCTGCGCCCCCCCCCCCCCCCCCACACACCCCCAAGGCATGATGGCCGTGACCCCTAACAGGTGGCAGATTACTATGCTTATCAAGTCACAATGCTCTGGACTACCCCACCAGAGATTACAAGAAAGGGGTTACCTTGCCACTAGGGAAGGAGAATAAGTACCAAAGTACTAAACCAGACTGACTGACGAGACTGGCTAAACTGGACAGACTAACTGGACAGGACTGAACAGACATGACAGTACTAGACGGACTGGACGGGACAGGCTGAATGGGGACTAGTTGGATAAGTAAGACTGTTGCATACTGTCAGGGTTCCATTGATCTCAGTACTGGTGACAGATACCGACAGTCCTAGGGTGTGGAGTCTAAGTGAGCACGGGTCTTCACCAGTGTACCCCGTAAGGGATGATGGGCCGTCACCCCCAATGGGTGGCGGACTACTTTGCTTCCTGGTGCTCATCAGGTCATGGGCCCCAGGACTAACCCACCAGAGATGAGAAGAACAGAAGGGGTTTGCCGATAGAAAAGCAGAATAAGCACCAACGTACTTACTGGACAGGACAGAACAGACAGGACTGTATGGTATGGACTGGACAGGACAGAATGAACGGGGACTAGCTGAATAAGTACCGGAGTACTGGGCAGGGGAAACAGGATAAGTACTGGAAGGGACAGCCTGAATGGGTGAGACTGTACTGACAGGACTATACTGACAGGGCTGGCGTGACTGATGAGACTGGCCTGACAGGGCAAACTGGCAAATGACAGGGCAGACTGGCAAGTGACAAGGTAGACAAACATGACAGGCTCACACTGACTGGCGAGGCAGGGCAGATAAGTTGCAGACACAGGAACAGGCTTGGAACAACATGGATGCATGCCATGGTTGTATGGCAATGCAACATGCAACTAAATGGTGACAGGTCAGTGTTTAAATACCCTGACCTTCATTTTATTTCACTGACTCCCTAGCCTAGTCCCTAGCCTTGATACATAGATTTTATAGTGCTGTGGCCACTGCCTGCATAATACAGCCAGGGCATGCGTGCCTAGCGAGACACGACCGTGCCGCCCTAGGACTCCAATCCCAGAAGTCCGCCGGGTCAGTGCCCTCCAGTAATTGAGGAGTGACTGCTGGACTCAAGGATCAGTAAGTGCTGTAACAATATGACACTGAAAGATGAGCCTCAAAGTTAGAATATGTCCAAAATGTTACTGGGGAGGAGTGGAGGGCAAATACATGAAGCGCCAGAAAGAAAGAAAGAAGCTATTGGGCCAAAACTAAAAGGATCTTCAGCTTTGGATGTAGTTGGAGGTAAAAGGAAAGTCCAATGCTGTAAGTAACAATATTGTATAGAAACCTGGAATGTAAGATCTATGTATCAAGGCTAGGGACTAGGCTAGGGAGTCAGTGAAATAAAATAGACAGGGATGGGGGAATTACATTTAGTTGACCTTTCTGTTTCCTACAGTGGACAAGAATAGAAGGAATTGAGTAGCTCTAATAGTCCATAAAAGAGTGAGAAAGGCAATACTGGGAAACAGTCTTAAAAATAACAGATCTCTGTTTGAATCCAAGGCAAACTTTTCAACATCATCACTCGTCTAAGCCCCAACTGGGCACCAATGAGGCTGAAGTTGACCTATTTCTAAAAGACCTCCTAGAACAGAGGTAGGCAAGCTAAGGGCCATACCCGACCCGTTTGGCTGTTTCATCCAACCTGCCATCCAACTGTTTTCTCATAGCCCTTGTGCCGGAATATGAGAATCCCACAGCCTGGAAGTGCAGAGGTACAGCCAGCATTGCAGCGTTCCACGAAGACCGTGCCAGTTCCTCTGGCTGTACCTCTGCACTTCCAGGCTGCAGGATTCTCAGATTCCAGCACAAGGGCTATGAGAAAACAGTGTCCGAAGCCCAGCACAGGAGCCTATTTGGGTCTCCAGTGCTGGGCTCCGACGGCAATTTTCCTGTAGCCCTGTACTGCCTGTCAGCGTGGGAGATTTGCAGTCGAAGCTGCTGTGATGAAGATGGGGAGCAGCGCTGGAAGACAGAAGAGGAGTGTCCTAAACACACTTACTGGGGGTGGCAGAAATAAATTATTTAAAGGGACTCCGAGCAGTGCAGAAACTATGGAAAGATACATATCATTTTAAAGTTCTCTTTCTCCTCTTTCCAATGATATATAAACTGCCGCCCTATGCCTTTTAGTTTTTGCTATTTTCGCGATCGAAATTGCCGCGGCCGCGATTTCGATCGCGAAAATAGAGAAAACTATAAGGCGTAGGGTGACGATTCAGGTGTCGTCAGAAAGAGAAGAATGAGAGCTTTAAAATGATATCCATCTTTCCATAGTTATATTGTATTACACAGGGCGACTTTTTCTCAAAGTCAGCAGCTCCATTCAGCAGAAAAAGTCGCCCCGTGTAATACAATGTAACTATGGAAAGATGAATATCATTTTAAAGCTCTCTTTCTCCTCTTTCTGACGACACCTAAACTATCGCCCTACGCCTTTTAGTTTTCTCTATTTTCGCGATCGAAATTATGGCCGCTGCAATTTCGATCGCGAAAATAGCGAAAACTAAAAGGCGTAGGGCGGCGGTTTATACAGTGGCTTGCAAAAGTATTCGGCCCCCTTGAAGTTTTCCACATTTTGTCATATTACTGCCACAAACATGAATCAATTTTATTGGAATTCCACATGAAAGACCAACACAAAGTGGTGTACACATGAGAAGTGGAACGAAAATCATACATGATTCCAAACATTTTTTACAAATAACTGCAAAGTGGTGTGTGCAAAATTATTCGGCCCCCTTTGCTCTGAGTGCAGTCAGTTGCCTATAGGCATTGCCTGATGAGTGCTAATGACTAAATAGAGTGTGTGTAATCTAATGTCAGTACAAATACAGCTGCTCTGTGAGGGCCTCAGAGGTTGTCTAAGAGAATATTGGGAGCAACAACACCGTGAAGTCCAAAGAACACACCAGACAGGTCAGGGATCAAATTATTGAGAAATTTAAAGCAGGCTTAGGCTACTAAAAGATTTCCAAAGCCTTGAAAATCCCACAGAGCACTGTTCAAGCGGTCATTCAGAAATGGAAGGAGTATGGCACAGCTGTAAGCCTACCAAGACAAGGCCATCCACCTAAACTCACAGGCCGAACAAGGAGAGCGCTGATCAGAAATGCCGTCAAGAGGCCCATGGTGACTCTGGACGAGCTGCAGAGATCTACAGCTCAGGTGGGAGACTCTGTCCATGGGACAACTATTAGTCATGCACTGTACAAAGTTGTCCTTTATGAAAGAGTGGCAAGAAGAAAGGCATTGCTAACAGAAAGCATAAGAAGTCTCATTTGCAGTTTGCCACAAGCCATGTGGGGGACACAGCAAACATGTGGAAGAAGGTGCTCTGGTCAGATGAGACCAAAATAGAACGTTTTGGCCAAAATGCAAAACGCTATGTGTGGCGGAAAACTAACACTGCACATCACTCTGAACACACCATCCCCACTGTCAAATATGGTGGTGGCAGCATCATGCTCTGGGGGTGCATCTCTTCAGCAGGGACAGGGAAGCTGGTCAGAGTTGATGGGAAGATGGATGGAGCCAAATACAGGGCAAACTTGGAAGAAAACCTCTTGGAGACTGCAAAAGACTTGAGACTGGGGCGGAGGTTCACCTTCCAGCAGGACAACGGCCCTAAACATAAAGCCAGGGCAACAATGGAATGGTTTAAAACAAAACATATCTATGTGTTAGAATGGCCCAGTCAAAGTCCAGATCTAAATCCAATCGAGAATCTGTGGCAAGATCTGAAAACTGCTGTTCACAAACGCTGTCCATCTAATTTGACTGAGCTGGAGCTGTTTTGCAAAGAAGAATGGGCAAGGATTTCAGTCTCTAGATGTGCAAAGCTGGTAGAGACATACCCTAAAAGACTGACAGCTGTTATTGCAGCAAAAGGTGGTTCTACAAAGTATTGACTCAGGGGGCCGAATAATTACGCACACCCCACTTTGCAGTTATTTATTTGTAAAAAATGTTTGGAATGATGTATGATTTTCGATCCACTTCTCATGTGTACACCACTTTGTATTAGTCTTTCATGTGGAATTCCAATAAAATTGATGCATGTTTGTGGCAATAATGTGACAAAATGTGGAAAACTTCAAGGGGGCCGAATACTTTTGCAAGCCACTGTATATCATTGGAAAGAGGAGAAAGAGAGCTTTAAAATGATCTGCATCTTTCCATAGTTTCTGCACTGCTCGGAGTCCCTTTAACCACCTGGGCGGTATGGACGAGCTCAGCTCGTCCATCACCGCCGGAGGCTGCCGCTCAGGCCCTGCTGGGCCGATTTGCGCCAAATAAAGAGCAGCACACGCAGCCGGCACTTTGCCAGCCGCGTGTGCTGCCCGATCGCCGCCGCTCTGCGGCGATTCGCCGCGAGCAGCGGCGAAAGAGGGTCCCCCCAGCCGCCTGAGCCCTGCGCAGCCGGAACAAAAAGTTCCGGCCAGCGCTAAGGGCTGGATCGGAGGCGTCTGACGTCAGGACGTCGGCTGACGTCCATGACGTCACTCCGCTCGTCGCTATGGCGACGGTGTAAGCAAAACAAGGAAGGCCGCTCATTGCGGCCTTCCTTGTTTATTCTGGGCGCCGGAGGCGATCGGAAGAACGCCTCCGGAGCGCCCTCTAGTGGGCTTTCATGCAGCCAACTTTCAGTTGGCTGCATGAAATAGTTTTTTTTTAATTTAAAAAAAACCCTCCCGCAGCCTCCCTGGCGATCTTATCAGAACGCCAGGGTGGTTAAAAAGGGAACTTTGTCTAATATGTTTTATGGCGGAAACAGTGCCTGCTGTATTTTTTGAGCGGGAAAGTGCTGCCTCATATGTCTTCGTGTGTATTTTGGTGGAAACTATGCCACATTGGCCTTGATTCATAAAAGGCTTTGCGATATAAAAAATCTTGTCAGGAAAAACCACATTCGGTATTTTAGACTTTTGTGTGCTAATTCATAAACATTTTCACAGCTGCGATAGAAATGCAGGGATTTACGAATTGAGCTGTCAGTAACATGAGGAATGTAGCTGGCTGAGTTGATACATTAACCACTTTACCCCCCCAGTGCTAAATTTCTCCGTCCCTCTGCGCACTGCTTCACCCCCAGGGACGGAGAAAGGCGCACATGTTTGTTTACTGGCTGGGAGTGGGCGGGGACCTCGCGCGCAGACTCCAGCCAGCCAGCACAGCAGGTGACTAATTGGATGTTAGGAACAAGCGTTCCTAAATCCAATTAGACGCGCCGATTGCGGACACAATGGGAGACTGCTTCAAACAGAAGCAGTCTCCATTGATAACAATTAAATGTAAACAAATGTGCAGCGCGCGATCGTGCGGCCCCGTGACCCGCGCGCGCGCGCACACACCCCCGCTCTGCAGTGCAATGATTGGTTATGGGGACCCCAGTCCCCAATAACCAATCATATCACTGAAAACAATCAATGGAAGCAGCGCTGCAAGGCACAAATAGCGCTGGTGCTTCAGGGGTAAAACCCCTCCGTTGTGAAGTGGTTAATGAGTAGCTGGCTGATTTGTTACATTTGGCTGTTCTCTGTGCAGCGACAGCAATACAATAAAAGAGGCATCCCCAACTTCAGTTTAGATGTGCATGTTTAGTTTTACTGCCTCTCCTTGCCCTGAATCTGCTCTGTCTATGTCTATTAGTCTTTCTAAACACTCTATTTAATTGCCACAGTGTAGAAGAACTCCAAGAAACTTTACACATGCCAGGCTTAATATTCACCTCCAGCAAATATACATCTGAAAATCAGGTACCCAAGAGGTTAAAAACAGCCTAGGGTATTCAGGGAAGCCTTGTATGTTCCGATCTCACTGCTGCTGCTGCCGGTGTCTCACTGCTTCTGCTGAGTCTCCATTTATCCCTACACTTCGCCGCCTTATCACCTCTTCATAGCAGGTGGTATTCTCAGTGTCATTACCGTCTGCTCTAATATTTATGAATTGATATTTAGTGACATGTGTTTATCACCGCATAAGGCGGTAATTTACCTCACTGCTCAGGAATGAGGCCATTATGTGTATTTAATGGGAAACACGGCCACATTATGTGTATTTTTTTGGGAAAAGCTGCCACATTATGTGTAATTTTGGGGAAACGCTGCATCATTATGCATAGTTTAGGGGAAATGCTGCATAATTATGCATAGTTTGGGAAAAACGCTGACGCATGATGTGTTTTTGGCGGAAACGCTACCGCATAATGTGTATTTTGGGGGAAACGCTGCCGCAATGTGTCTTGCTGTCTGAGAGGTCTGCCTGCAGTCCCTGGGTCTGTGTTTGGTGCTAAAGAGGACTGGCTGCTGCCATTTGTGGGTGTGGGAACGTTGTTTAATTACCTTTAGGGTCACTTTGCTAACTGTATTTTGGGAGACTACTTGGGCCCATTGTCTTTGCATTACACTGTTACATTACACTTAGCTCTACCCACATCCTGTCATGGTCACACCCATTTGCATGCTGCACTCACGCCTATTCTGGTCTAGCCCCTCGGTCAAACTTGAGACCTGTAATGCAAGAAGTTTGCCCACCCCTGTCCTGGAACCAACACCAAAAAAATTTACTTTTATCATAGGGAATGCTAAAGTAAGAAATTAAAGGATAACTGGAATAACAAGCAATTTTGGCCTTAGAGAATACAAATTAAAGCAGGGCAGAGACTAATATAATTTTATCAAGATAACTCGGTCATAACTAACACACATTTCCAACAGCCCAAATGTTGACTCTTCACATGGATATCACCAGACTATCGATACCAAAACCAGATTGACTATAAACTCTGCAGTCAGAGATGGAGAAGTTATATACAGTCAGCAAAGACCTGCAACTGACTGTGGCTCAGATCATCAACTTCTTATTGCAAAATTCAAAATTAAATTGAAGAAAGTAAGCAAAGATACTAGATCGTACAGTATTACATCACATTTTCTTCCAATATCTCCTGGTACTGAAGATAATTCATGGTACCTTGCACAAGCTGAAGCTTCCATGTACCTGCAGTTTTTGTTTTGTTTCATCAGTCCACAGAACACTATCCTAAAACTTTTGTGGTAGTGTTCTGTGGACTGATAAAACAAAATTAGAACTGGTTGGGCCCATGGATCAACGCTATGTTTGGAGGAGGAAGAACAAGGCCTATGAAGAAAAGAACAGCTTGCCTACTGTGAAGCATGGCGGGGGGTCAATCATGCTTTGGGGCTGTTTTGCTTCTGCAGGTACAGTGAAGCTTCAGCGTGTGCAAGGTACCATGAATTCTCTTCAGTACCAGGAGATATTGGAAGAAAATGTGATGCAGTCCGTCACAAACCTGAGGCTTGGGAGACGTTGGACCTTTCAACAGAACAATGATCCCAAGCATACCTCCAAGTCCACTAGAGCATAGATGCAGATTAAAGGCTGGAACATTTTGGAGTGGCCATCACAGTCACCAGACTTAAATCTAATTGAAAACCTCTGGTGGGACTTAAAGAAAGCAGTTACATTGCGCAAGCCTAAGAATGTGACTGAACTGGAGGCTTTTGTCAATGAAGAATGGGCTAAGATACCCGTAGATCGCTGCAAGACACTTGTGTCAAGCTATGCTTCATGTTTAAAAGCTGTTAAAAAATAGAGATGGCGCGAATGGTTTGCCGGCGAACGGGAACCGGCGAACGTCCGGGGTTCGCGATCACGGAGAACCACGAACTTAACCGGAAGTTCGATTCGCCCCCATAGTGCATCATTAGGGTCAACTTTGACCCTCTACATCACAGTCAGCAGGCATATTGTAGCCAATCAGGCTACACTCCCTCCTGGAGCCCCCCTTCCTTATAAAAGGCAGGCAGTGCCAGCCTTTTAACTCACTCGTGTGCCTGCAGTAATTAGAGAAGGGAGAGCTGCTGCAGAAAGAACTATAGGGAAAGCTTAGTTAGGCTCTTGTAGGCATGTTAGCTTGTTCCTTGCTGATTCTTATTGCTAAGAAAGCACCCCTCAACAGCTCTTTTGAGATTATTGCATTATATACAGCCCTGTCAGTCATTCGCAGCTGGACTTTGGCCCCTTGGTGGTAATTGCTACTGTGCCACTGCCAGGCCCAGCACATTCAGTGACTACCTGTGTGTGTGACAGGCAGCTGCACATTTGTATTCCCAATCAATGCACCTGTTCACTGTTCAGTGCACCCACCTACCTACGTGAGCGCAGGCAGTGTCACTGTGCCTGTCCGGTACCTGTCTGTGTGTGACAGGTGCACATTTGTAATAACCACCACTGCATATACCTACCTGTTGTTCAGTGCACCCACCTACCTACGTGAGCGCACGCAGTGTCACTGTGTCTGTCCGGTACCTGTCTGTGTGTGACAGGTGCACATTTGTAATACCAGTCATTGCATAATTGTTCACAGTACCTGTGTGACCGCACGCTGTGTAATATACCACTCCGAGCATACCTGTTAACTGCACCTGTGTGATAGCTGCACATTGTATTGTAATACCAGTCACTGCATACCTTTCACTGCATCTGTGACTGCACATTGCATTATACCTGGCAGTCAGTGCATACCTTTCACTTGAATGAATGGATGGCAGACTTGCCCTCCATAACAGATTGTCGTTAAAGGTCCAGGATTTAAAGTTGATTCGTCTCATATACAGCAGGGCCTCGAAAGTCCTCCTGTATTGTTATTTTTTGTCACTACCTCGGGACTTGCATGCTATGCCTGCTGCCTTCCTTGGATGTGTGGTGGTAGCCATTTCTCAGGCTCCAACTCCGGACCGGGATCGAACCCTGATTCCCCGGCCATTACCCGTTGTCACCATGGTACTGAAAAAGTACCATCGAAGGTTTCACACAGTTGAATGAATGGCAGACTTGCCCTCCATAACAGATTGTCGTTACAGGTACTGAACAGCCAGCAGAAAAAGTAATTTAAAAAAATAGATGTAAGCTTTAAGTATGGTAGCGAAAGAACCATGGAAAGTTGATAAGGCAGTCAGACATTACCTGACATCACTGAGTGAGGAAGAGCAATCTCGCCATGGTGCGCAGTAGTCCAGCACGGCCATCACCACACAAACAGCTGTTTGCGGTGCGTTACACAGTGAGTTTGGTCTGTCAGTGTCAAGCAGTACACTAATTACACTCCCTGATTGATGTATACACATGCAAGATGTTTTAAAGCACTTTAGGCCTCCAATTTAGCATGCAATGTGGTTTCTGCCCTTAAAACGCTGCTTTGCGTCAAATCCAGATTTCCCCCCGGGACTTTTGGTGTGTATCCCACTCCGCAATGCAAAAACTCAGATGTTAGAACCCTTGAAACATCTTTTCCATCACTTTTGTGGCCAGCATAAATGTTTCTAATTTTCAAAGTACGCATCCCCATTGAAGTCTTTTGCGGAAGTTCGCGTTCGCGGTTCGCAAACCGAAAATCGGAAGTTCGGGCCATCTCTAGTTATAACTGGAAAAGGATGTTGTACTAAGTACTAAAAATAAATGTCACTTGGGGGTTGAATAAAACTGATAATGATGTGAGCACAGAAAATACATTTGTGGTTATTTCATTATAAATGTTATGTTATATTTGTGCCTCTTTGATTTAATTGTAAACAAGATGACTGAAATGATCAAAATCAATGTCTAACTGGCCAAAACACTCAATTTCAGTGGGGGTTGAATAATTTTGAACACAACTTTATATTCATGCAACATCAAAAGGGATTCATACACTCAGGCCCATCAGTGTTCTCCCCAGATTTTTTTTCCAGCCTGGTAGCATGAAAAAGTAGCCAGGTGGGGCGAGATGAAAGAACGTAGGGCCGGCGCTTCTCTGCACAAGTCTGCTTACAGCAGAGCAGGAGGTGAGCCAATGACAGCTGGGTGCTCTTTGTCATTCAATGACTCATCAGGGGCTTCATTTCAAATAAAAGTAGTAAAATGTTTACTATTAATCCTTTCCTAAAGAGAAGGGGTCGAAACACCAATTTTATCTATTTACCTGGGATGAGGCAAACGTTGGGACAATAACTAATAAAAGAAACAAATGTATCTCCAAATTCATTACTCCAAAAATCTTACAAGTATTGTGACCTTTTGGTTCTCAGAGAGACTACAGAGCTAAGGTACATTTACAGTGACAGGTTGGGCTGCATTGCGTTGGACTAAATAATCAAAGTAATGCAGTTATTTTGTAATGGTAATTTGACATCAATGTGTTAGCAGTGCAGTGCAATCTGTTGAAGTAAATGACCTGGCTAAACAGCTTGAGAATGGGCTGTTGGCCCGAAACAGCGAACTGATGCTGACAAGCCTTGATGGAGTTCCTTTTTACTCGTTTTCAATAAGGATTATATAAGTGGTGTTGAAAACCAAATGAATTTTAATAATTTGCAGAAACTGTGCATCATTCTAAATGAAAAAGAAAAAAAGAAGTCAGTCAAGGACAGAAACCTGAGGTTGTCCCACAGACAGAGTGGGGAGAGGAGAAATGAATTGAATAAGAGTAAAGAACCTTTCAGAGAGATAGGAAAATCTACAAGAAAGAGTAATGCCCCTTAAACCGAAAGAAGAAGTAGAGTGTGTTCAACAGTTTAAAACTCAGGGAAGGATGAGTATGGAGAAATGGCCTTTAGATTTAGCTGCTAAGAAATCATTGGCTACTTTGGTAAGGGCTGTTTCTGTGGACTGGTTAGAGTTGATCAAGCAGGGAGTCTGAAGATACGGTAAACAATTAATTCCAGTAGTTGAAGAGAGTTGTGGGATCTATAGATTTTTTTTATGTAATTGTGAGGAAACGCGGAAAAGCCGCCGCAAGTGCTCAGTATGAGGCGGCTGTTTCCGCGTCCAACATGGCGGCACAACGCGAGGAAACCGCCGCATGCTGCATAGGCAGAGCGGTGGAGTCCGCATTGGATGCGGCGGATTGCGCGCATAACAATGCTACTGACACTGTGTTTGGACGCGGGGAAGCCGCCGCTTGCTTGGAGAGCAGCGCGGCGGCTCCCGCGCCCGAATCAGCGGATACATTGCAAAACATGTCTGGGGTGGCTGGGACTGCTAGTCCACACAGGTTCAGAAGGACGCGCGCGCGCTGAGAGGCAGAGTTTATATGACAGCCAGAGAAGAGTCAGCTGACCAAGCTGGTCAGCTGACATTTTCACCACCTTCCATTGGTCCAGCACTTAGGGATGGCACTGGAGAGCGCTATAGTATATATACTGGATGCTGGTCATTTCTCTGGCGTTGCGATCACTACGTGGTAGCACTCAGACCTTGTCAGTATCTGTGTTCTAGCTCAGCTTCCAAAGGTGTTGATGATCAAGGAGCTCACACCTTAGCGTTAGGAATATTGTATTGTATTATTTGTTATGACCTTCTGCCTTCCTGACCCTTCTTCTGATTCCTGATTCTGTACCTTGTTATTATGATATCCTGTTGCCAAACTCTGCTCGTTCCTGGACTCTGTATCTGCCTCCTGATTCTGTACCTTGCCATTCTGATACTCCATTGCCAAACTCTGCCTGTCCATTGGATTCCGTATCTGTCTCCTGATTCTGTATCTTATCTGTCTGTGTGTTACGACCTGGCTTGCCCGACCTCGAGAACTGACCTTACTGTTAGAGGCAGTTCCCAGATCTGTTAGTGACACCTCCTCACTGGTGTCACTCTCACTCTGTCCTTCCTACTTCCAGCCTGACTCCTCTCTCGGGAGAGTCCAGGCTAGTGGAAGGAACTTGTCTCTTGTGCAGTACTTGTACTGCCTCGCCCCTGCCCCTCAGGTGCAATACTCAAAGTATTACTGTTACACCAAAACACTCTTATCTCTCAGGTGTCCAGAGGTTAGAATATATATCTGATTATCGGTGATACTGCAGATCATCAATAATCGGGTATATTCTGCATTCTCGGTGATACTGCAGATCACCGGTAATCAGACCCTCTCTGTGTTACACCGATCGTTACAGTAATGCCAGCCTTTTTGCGTGAGGATAGAAAATGCAAGTAGAAAGCGATAAGTTAAAAAGAGTTGTTAATACAGGGATAAAGGAGAGTGACCTATGGAATTAAAGAGTACATAAATTAAAAATTACAGTTTGCTTTAATCCTAATAAGTTGCCAAGATATATAAACTCACAAATGATAAAGTGTGATTTTCTCACCCCCAGGGTCCATATTCCACATATGGTCTTGAAATCCCCGCCCCAGTGTGAAATTGGGACTGGGGCATTTTTTTTCTTTCCAAACCATAGGTGCAAAGGATGCTGGGGGATTGATGTCATAACTCCACTCCTCGTGTCCATGTGATCTAATCTAGGCAGACAGACAGACATCTGAAATAAAAATTATAGCAAACAGACATGATAAGACAGGCTGCTGCAGTTTTCCTGTCTGTTCTCTGTACTACAGTTTGTGAAAAGAGAAGTAATTTGATCCAGGCAGGCAGGGGAGTTAACCCGGCAGAAGAGGTGGGCACAATGCGTTCAGCTTTAGGAGGAATAAGGAAGTGCTCCTTACGGATATAGAAAAAAATAGAAAAAGTAGCTGGGCACATCCAGTCTAAAACTTCCAATTTATTAGAAAACAGTAAAAAAAATTCCATACATACTTAGCTCGGCACAAAGATATGGAGAGAGGGTAGGCACGTTTAAGAGTCTACAGCCGTTTCGCACCCCAATCTGTGGTGCTTCATCAGGACATTGTCCAAGCTAAGTATGTATGGAAATTTTTTTTTACTATTTTGTAATAAATTGGAAGTTTTAGACTTGATGTGCCCAGCTACTTTTTCTATGTTTTCTACCATGAGACTGTTATAAGCCAGGAGCATTCCAGCAGTGACCATGAGTGAGATCCTGTGCACAGATCTTTGTTGTCTGAGGTGCTCCTTACAGATATAAATGTGAGTCTGTTCTATCCAATATGATGTACCAGATGTAACTGTACACAGTGCCTAGATTACATATATGTATTGCCATTCAAACTTTTTTTTGGTTGGAGGTGGTCTTTAAGTGGAAGGGAATAGGATCCAAAGCACATGTAATAACATGGGATTTGGTGATTATAGAGGAGAGAGATTGTTCAGATAGTGGAGTGAAGACAGCTAAGGACAGCTAAACAGAGGGATGCAGACAGAATTTGAAGGCTGCATGGAGAGGTCACTTCTGATATTGTCAATTTTATCAGTGAAGTATGTTGCAAATTCTTCAGCTGATAGGCAGGGAGAAGGAGGTGGGAGATGAAGTGCAGTGTCAGGCTCAGTGAAAGAGGTGATGTGAGAAGAGATTCCACGGCATGTTGGGCTAGGTTGTGATAGTTTCTACACAGACATGGGTATATCTGTGTGGTGTGGCAGAAAGAGAGGAGAAGAGGGCGATTTTTAATAAGTTGTGGTCAGAAAATCGATAATTAGTAAAAATCTGTTACAGAACAGAGACGCATTTAATATTATCAGAACTTCCAAGAAAAATGTTTAGAATGAAGTGTGTTAAGAGATTTGAGGATGCATGCAAGTTGTTTGCAGCTTGTAACTGGGACAGCCAAAACTAACAGGAAGCGTAGTTGATTGGCCCAGGTCCAATCCAAGCTGCATACACTTTCCCTCAGAATTAGTAGCATCTGATTGACCATCTCTAATTCTAGATATAAAATTGTAGTATTTTTTGAATTCACATATTTCTAACCTATACAAAATGAATGTATTGTTGATGCTCCAGTTAATATTTCACTGACAGAATACACCTTTGTAATAATTTGAGCTAATTTAAGCCTGAGCTCTATCATCAATGTATCGGGTGTTATAAAATTAGCTGTTTTCAAAAACAGATGATTTAAAGTAAATTTGGGAGATTGTAAAGGCAGACATTTAGATAAATACCTTGTGACTGGGAAGCCTTTTGGATCCTACAGAAGCATCCCCTGTCTCCTTGTTCCAGCGCTTGGACCTCCAAAGTTCCACGGATCTCGCCCACATTGCGCAAGTGGTTTGCGCCTGCACAATGGCACGGAGCCGCCACTCGGACTTGATTGAAAAAAACCAAGCATGTTTGCTTTGTACTAGTGCACAGGCCTGAGCCATCTGCTCCTTCGCAGTGAGGTCCGTCGACAAAGGGCTTGTGGGAGTCTCATTGCTTAACCCTCCTGGTGGTTCATTTATTCTGCCAAATAAGCAGAAATCCTATTTATTTTTTTTTTTTTTTTTTTTTAGTTTCATGTAAAGCTACCAGAGTGGTAGCTACATGAAACACCACTAGAGGGCAAACAATAGCAAACAGGGGAACGCGTATATAACCCCGTTCCCCTGTTTGACTTCTCCTATCACCATGGCGACGATCGGAATGACGTCAGCCGACGTCCTGACGTCAGACGCCTCTGATCCAGCCCATAGCGCTGCCTGGAACTCATTGGTCCGGGAAGCGCAAGGCTCTGGTGGGGGGGCCCTCTTCCGCCATTGCGTGCGGGTGATCCCCGCAGAGCGGCGATGATCAAGCTGTGCGCGCAGCTAGCAAAGTGCTAGCTGCGCGTACAGCACTTTAAATGGGGCAAATCGCCCCACTAGGGGCTGAGATATCCTCCTGCGTGGCATAGCCCAAGCTCAGCTTGGGCTTACCGCCAGGAAGGTTAAGGTCCCTGTCCAACCTACATTTCCGATCTTACTCAGCGGTACACATCTAGCCGCTCACTCCGCTCTTCCAATGAACTTCGCCTAACTGCCCCCCGCATCACCCAGCCCCATGCACACCTCCAGGACTTCTCAAGAGCTGCTCCAACACTATAGAACTCCCTATCTCCACCCATTAGGGCAGCCTCCTCCTTCAACATCTTCAAGAAGGCCCTCAAAACTCACCTTTTGACTCTAGCCTACTACCCCTCACAAGTGCTCTAAACCCACACCTGAACTCTGGTCCCCTACCTTTCGTTTCCTTACCTCTCCCTCTAGATTGTAAGCCTTTGGGCAGGGTCCTCCTCCGTTTGTGTTCTACCTGATCATGCACCTCCATTACAGTGAACCCATGCTAGGCCTCTTGAGTGAACCTAACTTGCCTAATCTCCATGCTCCCCTCCAGGAACTGACTAAGCATTACCTTGTACTCATACTGTGCTGCATGATCTGGTCTTTCTTGTATTCATGTATTGCCATTTTGCTGTATGTCACCCCTAAATATTGTCTGTAACCTAAATTAATGTCCAGCGCTGCGTAATATGTTGGCGCTTTATAAATACAATAAATAAATAAGGTATACTTTTTCCCTTAACCACCCTGGCGTTCTGATTAAATCGCCAGGGTGGCTGCGGGAGGGTTTTTTTTAAATAAAAAAAAAACTATTTCATGCAGCCAACTGAAAGTTGGCTGCATGAAAGCCCACTAGAGGGCGCTCCGGAGGCGATCTTCCGATCGCCTCCGGCGCCCAGAATAAACAAGGAAGGCCGCAATGAGCGGCCTTCCTTGTTTTGCTTATATCGTCGCCATAGCGACGAGCGGAGTGACGTCATCGACGTCAGCCGACGTCCTGACGTCAGCCGCCTCCGATCCAGCCCTTAGCGCTGGCCGGAACTTTTTGTTCCGGCTGCGCAGGGCTCAGGCGGCTAGGGGGGCCCTCTTTCGCCGCTGCTCGCGGCGAATCGCCGCAGAGCGGCGGCGATCAGGCAGCACACGCGGCTGGCAAAGTGCCGGCTGCGTGTGCTGCTTTTTATTTCATTAAAATCTGCCCAGCAGGGCCTGAGCGGCAGCCGCTGGCGGTGTTGGACGAGCTGAGCTCGTCCAGACCGCTCAGCTGGTTAAGGTATACTTTAAGTCAGCCAAATACAATATTTGATAGTCCAGGGGCGTAGCAATAGGGGTTGCAGAGGTAGCGACCGCATCGGGGCCCTTGGGCCAGAGGGGCCCCATGGGGCCATTCCTAAACCAAAGTATAAGCTGTTTATTGGTCCTGTGTTGGTAATGATCACTTCTATAGATGCTTTGAATGGTAGTAATCATTAACAAGCTGTTCCCCATCCCCTTCTGGCACCTCTGACACTGTAGATGACCTTGGCAGGTTTTGTTGCGCCTTATCAATTGCTACGTATAGAGTTCTTGGGGGGCCCCAATGTAAAACTTGCACCCGGGCCCCGAGATTCACAGCTACGCCACTGTTTGATACCAACATACCAGAGCCGGATTAAGGCCAAATGGGGCCCCAAGCAATGTAGCATATTTGGGCCCCCTCTATTCTTAACCCCCTCTGCTCCCTCCACCCACATAATGCCATAAAAGAACTGAGGGTACCTTTGGCACACATAGCAATTTCTATGCTCTTACCGAGTAGCTACTTGGAATTCAAATTTAAATTAGAACCCCTCCCTGCCAGTGGTTTCCCTGTGCTCCTTTATCTTTCTATCTGGCCCTGCTCTGGTAATGGTAACCTAGTGGCCCCCTGTTGGGCGGTGGTAGTACATACCTCCCAACTTTTTGACATTAGAAAGAGGGCATCCTTAAAGTAAACCTGAGACGAAAATAACACAAGGTTTTATATTTACCTGGGACTTCCTCCAGCTGCCTGTAGTCCATGGGCTCCCTCGGGGGCCATCCGTTCTGCTGCTGTCAACTCCGGCAGTTGGGGACTACTGAGCATGCACAGACTTGGCTGCGTTCCTCCCTGGTCACACTCCTGTGCTTCCTGCGCAGTTAGTTAAAGCCTGTAACTGCTGTGGCACAGAACACTCCCAGCAACTGGGGCAGTCCGGGACTTTACTGGGCCTGACAGTGGCGGAACAGATGGGACCAGACAGACACTGAGGGTGCCCACTGACAACAGGGGGCTGGAAAAAGGCCCAAGTAAGAATAAATCCTTGTTTACATCTCAGGTACACTTAAAAATGCGCCTCCCACCTCTAGTCACACATACCACAAAGAATTAATCAGCAAAAGGCAACATTTCATCATTTTAACCACACTGATCCTTTCTGCTTTTCCTTCATATTAACAGATGAAATATCATACCACCCAACTTTCTTAAGATAAGAAAGAAGTTTTGAATCAGGATGATACCATTTATTGGCTAACTTAGAGATGGATAAACAGTGAGCTTTCAACTTATAAAAAGCCTTCGTCGGATAAGAAAGAGGGACACTTTAAGAAACTGCCCTGCCGCACCTCTAGCCACGACCCCACCACACCCCCTGTCATGCATATCACAAAGAGTTCAGAATTAAAAGATAGTTTCTCATATTCATCAGCTGGTACACCCTCTGGAGGAATGGCTCCGCCCAGTCCTGGGGAAACACAGAAGTAAAGTATAAAAAGCTCCCACCCTCCCCTAATCCCCAGTTCATTTGTGTTTCCGCCCGGGAACACAGGAGTTTTTCTTTCTGCTCCCAATTTGTTTTTTTATATGGCTCACCGGAGGGTGAGTTTTTTCTATCCCTGGCGGTAGTACCTTTGGAGGAAGAGGGTTCTGTGAGTCGCACCGCCAGAGTCCTGGCTTCTTTGGTTTGTGCTGCCGCCATTTGCCTCTGAACGCCCACGGTTGGAATTGGGTCGTCAGAGTTTTCTTCCGCCTTCCTCACGCGCAAGAGCCTCTCTGAACTTATTCCTGGTACGGAGGTCACTTCCGCCGACGTCAGAGGAGGCGGACAGGAAGTTACGCTATACGCGTCCTTTTAGGTTGCCGGCTGGGCGTGCGGGCGGCGGCAAGATGGAGAGCTCTAGCGTGGTCGCCCCCGCCGCTGCTGGCCCCGCTACTGCTACGGAGGGCAGAGCTTCCGGTACCAACGCTGCCTCAGCTGTCCCTTCGGCCTCATCAGCCTCATCAGCTGCTGCTTCCTGATCTCAGTCTGATGGTGTGGTGAGTGGGGGATTTCTTCCTCCCTTATAAGATGATTCCAGTTCTGATGTGCACTAATGTTTGTTTAACTGGAAATGTACTTTGTCTCCTATTCTCTTTCTCTGTCTTTTTTTCTTTTTACAGACGAGAGTGGAGTCTGGGTCTTCTTCTAGTAGTAAACCCAGATCTAAAAAATGTTGTCAGTGTTTAGCAAAACTGTCTTCTAGCTATACTAAATCCTTATGTCAATCATGTATAGATGCAGTGATTTCAGCAGAAACTTCTTCAATTTTTAAAAATATAATGAAGTCAGTCAAAAAGGACATGGATGAAACCTTAGGAAAATTTAAGGAATCCTTATTATCCAATCCTGATTTAACTGTTGCAGGTCCCTCAGCGACACCTGTGGTTAATCCCCCTACACCCTCGCCCGTTCCTGCTTCAGACACTGTACAGGTTGATTCTCCCCAAATTCCCTTAAACATAGATTTTCTGGGGGAGGAAGGGGAGGAAGAGGAAAGAGAGGGCAGGGAGGATGTTTCTGATTTAGAGGAGGGGGAAAATGCCGTTTCAGAGGAGGAATCGGATAGCGACTCGCGAAGAGCAGCTAGATTTCTCTTTAGTACTGAGGAAACAAATGAATTACTTAAAGCTGTTTATGCCACCGAACAGATCCCTGAAATACAGAGGGAGGTTACGGCACAGGATCAGGTATATTCTGGCCTGGCTCAACAATCTGGCAGAGTTTTTCCCTTTCATAATTCACTTAAGGATATTATTGTATCCCAGTGGCAGGATCCTGAACGTAAATTGTTCATCCCTAAATCGGCAAAAAGGAAATTCCCTTTTTCCCCTGCAGATATTGATCAATTTACTAAATGTCCAAAATTAGATGCGGCCCTATCCAAACATTCAAAAAAAGCGGATCTGTCTTTTGAGGATACGGGGGTTTTAAGGGATACTATGGATAAGAAAATTGATTTACTGTTTAAGAAGGCCTGGGAATCTGCTTCATTTGCCTTTATTCCTGGTGTTGCTTCTACTTGCATTTCTCGAAATTTACGTGTATGGATGGATAACCTAATTTCCCATGTTAAAACTGGATCTGACCTTAACTCTTATGTTAAATCTCTACCTGTAGTGTTAAAAGCCGTCGCTTTCTTGGCCGATGCAGCAGTAGAAATTGTGCGCATTTCTGCACGTACTACTGCATTGGTCAATTCGGCCCGCAGAGCCCTTTGGCTCAAAACTTGGGATGGAGATTTAACCTCTAAAAATAGGCTGTGTGCAGTTCCTTTTGAGGGTAATCTCTTATTTGGTAAGGAATTAGACAATATACTCTCAAGGTCGGCAGAAAAGGGAAAACAATTCCCTATTAAACATAAAACCTTTCGTTCCACCAAGCCGAATTTATTCAAAAAACCGTCTCAGGAACGGTCCAAACAGCCTTCTCAACAAAGAAGGTGGTCTTCTCCGGCCGGTAGGGGCCGGGGGGGTTTTGCTCTCGCAAAACCGGGCGAGCCTAAGAATAAATGACAATCTGCCGGTGGGGGGGAGACTTCGTTATTTTTTGTCCCACTGGGAAAAAATCAATGCGGATCCCTTTATTCTAAGAATCATAAGAGACGGGTATCGTCCACAATTTTCGGTTACCCCTCCCCCCAGAATCTTTGTGAACAAATTTCCGAAAGACCCAGGCAAAGCACAGGGTCTGCTGACGGAAATACAAAAATTAATTTCAAAGGATGTGATAGTACCAGTTCCGAAAACTCAGGAATTCAAGGGTTACTACTCCCATGTTTTTTTGGTGACCAAAACCAACGGGGAATTCAGGTTCATACTGAACCTGAAGTCATTAAACCCCTTTTTAGTTTACAAAAAGTTCAAAATGGAAAACATTTTTTCGGTCAGGGCAGCCCTACAGGGGCAGGAATTTTTTGCGTCAATAGATTTGCAGGACGCATATCTCCACATTCTAATCGCCAAGTCTTATCAAAAATTTCTAAGGTTTGCGATTCGAATGAGGGATCGGACGTGTCACTACCAATTTCAGGCTCTTCCCTTCGGGATAGCATCAGCTCCACGTATATTTACCAAAGTTCTGGCGGAGGTAATGAAAGTGATAAGAAATCAGGGAATAAATATTATTCCCTACTTGGACGACCTGCTCATTTTTGCCAAGACGGAACAGGATCTAAGGATACATACAAATTCAGTCATTCAGGTTCTGTCCCAGATGGGATGGATTATAAATTACCCCAAATCAAACCTGGTGCCTTCCCAGTCGATTGTATTTTTGGGGTACGCAATCAATTCTATAGACAAGAGAGTTTTTTTAACCACAGAAAAGGTGGAAAAACTACAAAATGGTGTCAGACAGCTGCTCTTACTCCAGGAAATTTCGATAAGAGAAGGAATGAGAGTGTTGGGTCTCATGACGGCCTCCATTCCTGCAGTAACTTGGGCACACTTTCACTCCCGAACTCTTCAAAATTGGGTGTTGGAAGTATGGGACAAGAATCAGGAGTCCTTGGACTCTCAGGTTTGCATACCAGCACAGGTGAAGAGAAGTGTTCACTGGTGGTTGCAATCAAACAACCTAACTCAGGGTAGAGTCTGGAGGCAGGAATCCCCTATGAAAATATTCACGGATGCCAGCGCCTGGGGTTGGGGGGCCACGTCAATGGGTCAGCATTGCCAAGGGAGATGGTCCAAAACAGTAGCCAGAAGATCTTCCAACTTCAGGGAACTCGCAGCGGTGAAAGAATCACTAATGATGTTTCAGGACAGGATCCGGTTCAATCATGTCCTGGTCTTTTCAGACAACACTTCTACAGTAGCTTACCTCAACAAACAAGGAGGGACCAGGTCTCCGAGTCTGTCCCTCCTGGCGACGGAAATTTTTTTCTGGGCAGAGGCCAACCTTCGGTCGTTAGAGGCGATTCACGTAAAAGGGTCGCTCAATCTCGAGGCGGACTTTTTGAGTCGCCACGAGATCGATCATTCCGAATGGGAATTAAATCAGGAGGTCTTTCTGGAGATCACGGAACAACTGGGACTTCCAGAAATCGACCTCTTCGCATCTCCAGCGAATGCCAAGGTTCTTCGGTTTTATTCGCTTCACAGAAATGCGAGTTCTCTGGGGTTGGATGCTCTGTCAATCCCTTGGAGTTTCAAGCTGGGATACGCCTATCCACCTCTAAAATTGATTCCACATGTTCTAGACAAGATTCAAAGGGAAAAGGTAGAGCTAATACTCATAGCTCCTCTGTGGCCCAAGAGGAACTGGTTTTCCACTCTGCTAAGGTTGTCTGTCCGATCTCCTCTGAATCTTCCGATCAGGCCAGACCTTCTACGTCAGGGACCGCTTTTCCACCCCAAGCCAGAGTTATTCTGTCTGGCAGCCTGGACCCTGAGAGGGTGATTTTGAGGAATAAGGGAGTCTCTGATAAGACTATTGACACTTTATTAAAGTGTAGAAAACCGGTCACTCAAAAAATTTATAGGAAAGTTTGGAAGACATACACGTCCTGGAGTACGACACATGATCGAGTTCAAAGTAACATTGGGGCTGTTCTTGACTTCTTGCAGGAAGGTCTAGAGATGAATCTAGCCTTAAGTACCTTGAAAGTCCAATGTTCAGCCTTGTCAATTTTGTTGGACAGACCATTAGCACAGGAAAAATTAGTTAAAGATTTTTTCCGGGCTGTTCAAAGATCCACTCCTATTAAACAGAAGGTTATTCCTCAATGGGATTTATCCCTAGTTCTAAACGTCCTAACCAGAGCGCCCTTTGAGCCTCTAGATGATATTGAGCTAAATTTTTTGACTCTAAAAGTAGCTTTTTTGGTCGCCATTACTTCGGCTAGAAGGTTGGGCGATCTTCAGGCCCTTTCGATTAAGGATCCTTTTTTGACTGTTTTTCCAGATAAAATTGTATTATGTCTAGATCCAAATTATTTGCCCAAGGTCTCCTCAGATTTCCACAGATCCCAGAATATAGTCCTTCCTTCGTTCTGTGATAATCCTTCTTGTACAAAAGAACAAGAATTCCATTGCTTAGACGTCAGGAGGGCCCTTCTATCATATCTAGCCAGGACTAGAGAGTTTAGAAGATCATCACATTTATTTGTATTATTTAAGGGGAAGAATAAAGGTCAGCAAGCTTCAAAACAAACTATTGCTAGGTGGTTATGTGAGGCTATTTCTCTCGCTTATAAGACTTCAGACTCCACTCCACCATCCAACATAAAGGCACACTCCACCCGATCGATGTCTACGTCATGGGCAGAGAGAGCAGGCGCTACAGTCCAGCAGATATGTCAAGCGGCAACTTGGGCGAGTTCTTCCACTTTCATCAAACATTATAGAGTGGACGTTCTGTCTCAGCAGGATTTGTCGTTTGGCAGGAAAGTGCTTCAGGCTGTAGTCCCTCCCTAGGTGGGTATTTACTTTGGTATCCCTCCAGAGGGTGTACCAGCTGATGAATATGAGAAAGCACCAGTTAGTCTTACCGGTAACGGTGTTTCTGTTCAGCAGCTGGTACACCGTCTACTACCCAACCCTATTCTGTCGCATTTCCTTGTACCTATATCTGTTTATTAGTGGGTCACTTGGAGGTGCGTCGCTACTCCCCTTTTTTCCTGGTGTTCGGGCTTTTTTACTTTATATACACTGGGGATTAGGGGAGGGTGGGAGCTTTTTATACTTTACTTCTGTGTTTCCCCAGGACTGGGCGGAGCCATTCCTCCAGAGGGTGTACCAGCTGCTGAACAGAAACACCGTTACCGGTAAGACTAACTGGTGCTTTTATAGGTCAGTGTGGATACTGCTGGGGGAGGGAGAGGTCAGTGTGGGCACTGCTGGGGAGGGAGAGGTCAGTGTGGGTTGCGGGGGGAGGGGAGAGGTCAGCGTGGGTTACGGGGGGAGGGAGAGGTCAATGTGGGATGCAGGAGGGGAGAGGTCAGTGTGGGTTGCAGGGGGGTGAGGGAGAGGTCAGTGTGGGTTGCCGGGGGGTGAGGGAGAGGTCAGTGTGACATGCAGGGGGGGGGAGAGGTCAGTGTGGGTTGCAGGGGGTGAGGGAGAGGTCAGTGTGGGATGCAGGGGGAGAGAGGTCAGTGTGGGTTGCAGGGGGTGAGGGAGAGGTCAGTGTGGGATGCAGGAAGGGGAGAGGTCAGTGTGTGTTGCAGGGGGGGGGGGGGGAGAGGTCAGTGTGGGTTGCAGGGGGGTGAGGGAGAGGTCAGTGTGGGATGCAGGGGGGGAGAGGTCAGTGTGGGTTGCAGGGGGGTGAGGGAGAGGTCAGTGTGACATGCAGGGTGGGGGGGAGAGGTCAGTGTGGGTTGCAGGAGGTGAGGGAGAGGTCAGTGTGGGATGCAGGGGGGGGGAGAGGTCAGTGTGGGTTGCAGGGGGTGAGGGAGAGGTCAGTGTGGGTTGCAGGGGGTGGAGAGGTCAGTGTGGGTTGCAGGGGGGTGAGGGAGAGGTCAGTGTGACATGCGGGGGGGGGGGAGGTCAGTGTGGGTTGCAGGGGGTGAGGGAGAGGTCAGTGTGGGGTGCAGGGGGGGAGAGGTCAGTGTGGGTTGCAGGGGGGTGAGGGAGAGTTCAGTGTGGGTTGCAGGGGGGAGAGGTCAGTGTGGGTTGCAGGGGGGTGAGGGAGAGTTCAGTGTGGGTTGCAGGGGGGAGAGGTCAGTGTGGGTTGCAGGGGGGTGAGGGAGAAGCCAGTGTGAGTTGCAGGACAGGAAGAGAGGTCAGTGTCCTGGCCGCAATAGCAGCATAGGGGGCGATATACAGGCTGGGAACGCGAACAATCACTCGCATTCCCATGCCTGTCGGCTGGTGACGGCGAAACCGGAAGTGTTCGCCGGCGGGTCCTGGGACATCGGAGCGGAGCTGCGAGGGCACCGATCATCTGCAGGGGGCTGAGGGAAGCCCCAGGTGAGTTCATCTCGTTTTTTTTTTTTTGACTTTAGGTTCTCTTTAAAGAGAGTCTGAAGCGAGAATAAATCTCGCTTCAGACCTCATAAATAGCAGGGGCATGTGTGCCCCTGCTAAAACGCCGCTATAGCGCGGCTTAACGGGGGTCCCTTCACCCCCAAATCCCCCTCGATACACCGGGGGAGCGCTTCCTGGTTGGGGCAGGGCTAACCGCCGCAGCCCTGCCCCACGCGCGTCTGTCAGCGCGTATCTCCGCCTCTCCCCCGCCCCTCTCAGTCTTCCTTCACTGAGAGGGGCGGGGGAGAGGCGGCGATGCGCCGCTGACAGACGCGACTGGAGGCAGGGCTGCAGCCGTTAGCCCTGCCTCCAGGAAGAGACAGCCAGCGACTTTTTCTACGACACACTTTTGCGGGGGGTGGGTTGGGGGTGAAGGGACCCCCGTTTAGCCGCGGGATAGCGGCGTTTTAGCAGGGGCACACGTGCCCCTGCTATTTATGAGCTCTGAAGCGAGATTTATTCTCGCTTCAGAGTCTCTTTAAGGCAGGGAACACACTTGTCTTTCAGTTTTCTGCGCGTGTTTTTCTGCGTACGTTTTCTGCATACTGTGTTTCTATTTAGAAAAACGCACGCGTTTTTTCACAGCAGCTGATGTAATTAATACAGAAAGCTGACAAAATGTGCAGAGTCATGATGCAGAATGTCAGTTTTTTTCTGCGTGCGAAAAACACATTAAGTGTGAATTAGCCCATTGATTAACAATGAGTTCTCAGTTTTTCTGTACAGAAAACGCGTACGAAAATAGTCAAGTGTGTTCCCTGCCTCATAGACTGGGTTTCTATGATCAAAAAGCTGCATCCAAGCCCTATATCACCAAGTGCAATGCAAAGTGTCAGAGGCAGTAGTGTAAAGTACATTGCCATTGGACTCTAGAGGAGCAAAGACTTGTTCTCTGGAGTGATGAATCGGATGGATAAGTCTGGATTGCGTGAATGCCAAGAGAATTGCTTTAAGGGGCCCATACACTTATACAATTTCCCGCCGATATACAGCAGATTCGACCACTGTGATCGAATCTGCTGTGAAATCGTTGCGCAAACGCTGACCGAACGATCGATTTTCGTCCAAAATCGATCGTTCCCATCGTTCTGTCCGCGCGGAAGATTTCGCTCGATCGCCGACGGGTCGGGAGTGCGTCGATAGCGCCGTTCAAATGCGGTAATACATTGCGGTAATACATTACCTGTTCCGCCTGCGAGTGTCCGTGCTGTCCCCGCTGTCTCTTCTTGTTGCTGGGCTCCAGGGCTCCTGCTGGCTTCACTTACTTCCTGTTGGGGGAAGTTTAATTAAACAGTAGAGCGCCCTCTACTGTTTAAACTTCCCCCGACAGGAAGTAAAGTGAAGCTGGAGCCCAGCGCGGAGAGAGCGGAGAAGAGGCAGCGGAGACCGGGGGACTCGCGCCGGCCGAATCAGGTAATGTATGCGGGGGGGGGGGGGGGGGGGGCGGCGTCAGCGTCAGCTCCACAGATTGTGAATTGGTTTCATAGTGAAATCGATTCAAAATCTGTTTGCAGTGTAGGCAGCCAATAGATCCCTCTTTGATCAGATTTGATCACAGAGGGATCTATCTGCTGGTCGATGTGGTGGCAATCGACCAGTGTATGGCAGCCTTGAAGGTGGCCATACACTTATAGATTTACAGCAGATTCGACCATCAGATAGATTTCTGTCAGATGCCTGTCAAGTTGAATCTGACAGGAATCTATCTGATGTGTGCCACACACTAAGAAGAGATTTCCAATAGATTTCAGAATGAAATCTATTGGAAATCTATTGGAAATCGATCTAAATGCATTATTGGACCATTAGATCCAATGCAACTCTATGGGCCATCAATCTGCTGCCAGCAGCAGATCGACCTAGATTGTCAAATCAAATCGATCAAAATCGGTCTCAAATCGATCGATCGACCAATCGATCGGCAATCGATTTCCGATCGATCGAAGGCTGAAATCGTCCAGTGTATAGACCCCTTAACTGCTTTCAGACAAACGTAAAGTTTGGTACAGGGATATTATAGTGTGGGGTTATTTGTTAAGAGTTTGGGAATTCTGAATGCTTCAGTATACCAAAACATTTTGGACAATTTCATGCTCCCAAGCTTGTGGGAACAGTCTTCTTGTTCCAACTTGACTGCCGCCAGTGCACAAAGCAGGATGCATAAAGTGCAACTTGGTGTGGAGGTGTAACGATTGTGGAACTTTCTCCGTGATCAGCGCACAACGTGTGCGCTTATACGGCGGAAATCCTCCAAAAGTGTATATTTGCAGGCACCCAGCAAAAGGTGCTACGCACCCGTAGAGGGAAAATTCCTGTCGGCAGATGGCGCTGGGGAGTGCAGAGGAACCAATCCTCTGTACCTCCACAAATGCCAGACAGGAATTGTACGAAGCGCAGAACGCAATCGCAAGAGAGGCGATTGCAAATGAGAAGAGCAAAGGGACAGGTTGTATGTGTGTGCGCCAACCTAGTCGCCACCCCGCGACAGTGCACACACAACAGCAGATATGAAACAGGAACGCGATCGCGAGAGGTGCGATCGCCAGACGTGACACAAGGCAGATCAGAACAGAATACGAGGTTAGCAAAGGCACAGCAAATAATACAATGAGGAGATACGGAAAATAACAAACGCTAGCTAACCACGAACACCGCACTCATTCGCAACAGTGCACGCGGTTATGCGTGGTCTCCACGTGATAAGCACAATAGAGACAAGCACGCCTAACTAACCATTAACAGACAAACATGAAACAGAGGACGCGAGCGCTTGCTTAATGGTTACCTCACCGAGCCCCCAGCAAGCGTTCGTAGCAGACAAGACAGACACACGAAAACAGGGACAAGCGAGAGATAGGATCCACAGCACTAGCGAAAGTGGCTAGCGTGATCCAGGTACAGAGTAGCAGAACAGAAAGATCCACAGCACTAGCGGAAAGTGGCTAGCGCGATCCCAGGAGACAGAACAGAAGGATCCACAGCGCTAGCGGAAAGTGGCTAGCGCGATCCCAGGAGACAGAACAGAAGGATCCACGGCGCTAGCGAAAAGTGGCTAGCGCGATCCAAAGAGACAGATCAGAAGAGATAGCTGGTAGCAACCGCTGCACCAGCTATACTCCAAGAACAGAGATCAGAACCATTTTCTGTCGACCACCGTTGGGACAGGACAATGGCAACAGAACAAACAAACAGATAAACAATCCTAACTGCACTAGGGAAAACCTGCCTAGCGCAGATTTAGGAATTACTCTAAGCTGATCTTCAAACAGAGAGTAAGGCTGACACCCCACCAGGAGTGTTACATAGGACGAAATCCTTATGACCAGCCAAGCATTGTGGGAAAGACATAGTACTTATAGTACACGCCTCCAATGAATATGGCCAGGCAATTTGCATGACAACGTATGCAAATTCCTCTGCAAGCACAAGCTGCAAAACTGACAGAAGCTCTTCTTTCCAGAGTCCTTGTGACGTACCTCCAGAGTAGGATACCGTTGAGCTGAGAGCAGCAACCCTTGCAACTAGTCAACTGTTCACCCTGGAGTTGAAACAGGGATTCCCAGTAGACAAGGGGCAGGAGTGCTCGCGACACTGATGGCGTGGCGCCGAAACGCGTGACCAAGTTAGCGACGTGGCACTCCCGCGGACCAAGTCGGGTGGTGCAATGACTTGGTGATCCGAGGAACCTGTAAGTAAGGCAAGCAGAGAGGTTAGTTCCACCGGCGAAGGTCGGCAACAAGACAGGTCTTGGACAGGCAGAGAGTCGGCAACAGGACAGGTTCTCAGACAAGCAGTGGTCGGCAACAGAGCGGGTAGTCGTACGGAGCAATAGTCGGCAACGGAGCGGGCAGTCAGACAAGCCAGGATCAGCATCCAAGAGGTTAACGGGCAGAACAAAGTTCACACACAGGAGTACATACAACAAGCTGCAATACTACAGCACTGGTCGCTTGCACTCTCCAGACTGAAATAGGCCGTTTGGCGCGAATGGCATGACGCGTCACGCACGCACGCGCACACGCAAGCGTGCCCACGCGCATGCGCAACGCGCCCGCAACCGGAAATGCACATAACAGACCCCTAATGCGCTGCGCGCGTGCCGCGCTACGTCGACAGCCTTCGCCGCCAACGCTTGCGCCGCGCCACGCAACGCACATAGGCACTGAACGCCAGACCCCCATTCCTGGGACCCCGACGACCCCGCCAGGATGTCTGCCGGCATTCGTGTGTACCAGCCGCCACGTCTGGACAGGTAACTGACCGTGACAATGCCCCCCCCCCAAGGAGCATCCTCTGGATGCCAACCGTAATTGGTTTACCCGGGAACTTGGCATAAAATTCCTTCAACAGTTCAGGTGCATGCATATTGGAAGCTGGTTCCCAGGTATTCTCTTCTGGGCCATAGCCCTTCCATTTTACCAAGAACTGTAACCGACTACCCCTCTTCCTTGAATCCAAGACTTGTTCCACCTCAAACTCCTCTTCACCATCCACCAGCACAGGAGGTGGGGGTGGAATGATTCGGTCAGGAAAGGGATCTTCCTCCACAGGTTTCAGTAAGGACTACATGAAAAACAGGATGAATTTTTAGATTCTGGGGTAACTCCAGTTCATAGGCAACTTGACTGATCTTCTTTTTTACAGGAAATGGTCCAACGAACTTAGGCCCCAATTTTTTGGAAGGACATGACAATTTCAGGTTTGTCGTAGATAACCAGACTAGATCTCCTATCTTGAAATCCAGATTACCCCTCCTGTGACGATCCGCTTTCTTCTTAAATGCTTCCTGGGCGGCTGTCATGGTTTGTTGCAATAACTTATTGTTATCAGAGAAAAATTCAATTAATTCAGTAGCAGCAGGTACGGATGATTCTGATATGAGATTTGGCAAGAAAGACGGATGATAGCCATAATTGGCAAAGAATGGCGTCTGTTGAGTAGATGAATGAACCGAGTTATTGTATGAGAATTCAGCCAGCGGAAGAAGATGAACCCAGTTATCTTGAGAGCAGGTAGAAAAACATCTAAGGTACTGTTCAAGAGTCTGGTTGGTACGCTCGGTTTGCCCATTAGATTGTGGGTGATATGCAGAAGAAAAGTGCAGTTGGATGTTCAGTAACTTACACAGGGCTCTCCAAAACTGTGAGGTGAATTGTGTACCCCTGTCTGAAATGATGTCTCCAGGAATTCCGTGTAGCCGAATAATTTCTTTAATAAAGGTACGGGCAGTTGTCTGAGCTGACGGAGTGTTCTGCATAGGCACAAAATGTGCCATCTTCGATAAACGATCCACCACTACAAAAATTGTATTGTAGCTGTCGGACTCAGGTAGTTCGACAATAAAGTCCATAGATATGGAGAGCCATGGCCTCAATGGTACTGGAAGAGGGTTTAGAAGCCCCCAAGGTCTAAGTCTAGTTCCTTTGCAACGGTTACAGACCCGGCAAGACGTTACATAAGCTTTACAGTCTTTCCGTAATTCTGGCCACCAGAAATTCCGCCTAAGCAGTTCCTGCGTCTTGCTTACCCCGAAGTGGCCTGCCAACTCGTGATCGTCGCATAACTTAAGCACAGCTGATCGTAATTCCCTAGGGACAAAAATTTTTCCCTCCCATATCCAGAGACCATCCTTCTGTGATAGTGGTATCTTTATCTCTTCAGGATGAACAGGTACGGCCTGACGGATCTGGTTAACTAGTTCTGGCTGTAGCATCAAAAAATTTTGGCTAGACAACACTGTATCCATAACTGGTTGGACCTCATCATCAGGGAACATTCGTGACAAAGCGTCAGGTTTAGTGTTCTTCGATCCAGGTCGATAAGTAATATGAAATGTAAATCGAGTAAAGAAAAGAGCCCATCTGGCTTGCCTAGGATTTAGACGTCTGGCGGTCTTGAGGTACTCCAGATTCCGATGGTCGGTATAAATCAGTATTGGGTGAGATGCTCCCTCTAGTAGGTATCTCCACTCTTCTAGAGCATCCTTAATGGCCAATAGTTCCCTGTCTCCCACATCATAGTTCTTCTCAGACAGGGACAACTTCCGGGAATAAAATGCCACTGGGTGGAGCAACACTTTTGGACCCCTCCTTTGTGAAAGTACTGCCCCTACTGTGGTTTCGGATGCGTCCACTTCCAAGACAAAAGGTGAAGCTGGATCTGGATGTTTGAGTATCGGGGCAGAGGTAAAGTAAAGTTTCAATTTATCAAAGGCTTCCTGAGCTTCTCCAGTCCATTTGAAAGGTTTCTGTTGCTGAGTGAGTTGTGTAATTGGTAGGACTATGGCTGAGAAGTTTCTGATAAATCTACGGTAAAAGTTTGCGAATCCTATAAATCTTTGAACCGCTTTTCTATTCGTAGGAGCTGGCCAATCTAAAATAGCTTGAATCTTTTGAGGATCCATGATGAAGCCATTGGCAGAGATGATGAGCCCCAGAAACTGAATCGACTCCTGTTCAAACTGACATTTTTCTGCTTTTACATAAAGTTGATGAATCCTAAGTCGTGCTAGGACCTGTGAAACTTGGTGACGATGTATTTCTAAGGAAGGAGAGAAGATTTGGATGTCATCCAAATAAACGATGATGAATCGATCCAGAAAATCCTTTAACACGTCATTAATGAAATATTGGAAGGTTGCCGGAGCGTTGCACAGGCCGAAGGGCATAACTAGATACTCAAAATGTCCGTATCGGGACCTGAAAGCCGTCTTCCATTCATCTCCTGTTCTTATTCTTATCAAATTATACGCCCCTCTCAGATCGAGTTTTGTAAAAATCTTGGCTTCACGTAGCTTTTGAAATAGCTCTGGAATCAATGGTAACGGGTAGCGATTCTTAATGGTGACTTTATTAAGCTCTCTATAATCAATGCACGGACGAAGTGTTTTATCTTTTTTCTCCACAAAGAAGATGCCTGCCCCTGCTGGTGAGGTCGATGGCTGGATAAATCCTTTTCTTAAGTTTTCTTCAATATACTGTTTTAACACTTTCTGTTCGGGTTCTGATAATGGAAACATCTTGCCAAACGGGACAGCTGCCCCAGGAATCAAGTCAATTGGACAGTCATAGGGACGATGAGGAGGTAGCAGATCAGCCCCTTTTTCGTCAAACACATCCAAAAAATCGTGATATTGTTCTGGAATAAGTTGCTGCAAAGGTGAGATACACAGTAGAGGTCCAGTGGAATTGCAGATTGTCTTAATACAATGATTTTTACAGTAAGGAGAAGAGAAACTAACTTCCCCAGTAATCCAATTGATCAATGGGTTATGTGCTTTTAACCACGGTAAACCCAAAATAATAGGGTACAGAGGAGAGGCCACTAGGTCAAACTTGAGTAACTCCCGATGATTCATCAGACTGAAGGTGTTGATCAATGTGGTTTCCAAGGTAACAGGCCCAGAACTGATTGATGATCCATCTGCCAAATGGATATGGAGTGGTTCCTTACAGGATTGAATTGGGATTTGATGTTGAGTGGCAAATGAAATGTCCATGAAGCAGCTGCAAGCTCCTGAATCGATTATAGCGGTAATATTAAGGTTTCTTCCTGGAAGCTGTAACAAGATCGGAATAGAAAAATGGTTATTCTCGAAAGTAACCGAGGTAGAATATGATGTCTTATAAGTAGATTCCTTACCCAATGGTCGGACTGGACATGACTGGATAAAGTGTCCCGAGGTTCCGCAATAGAAACAAAGGTTATTTTGTCTTCTTCGTGCTCTTTCTTCGGTGGTTAAGGCTGACCGGATGACTCCTAACTGCATGGGTTCCGGCTGATCTGCAGAAGCAGCAACAGTAGGTGAAGCGGACGTCACAGGGGGTGCTGAAGTAGGAACAAAGAAAGACCGTGAGGATCCTGCTGTAGATCTTTCCAACTGTCTCTCCCGAAATCTCCGGTCAATCTGTAAGGCCGATATGATCAGCGCATCCAATGTTGCAGGTACTCCAACCCGTGCCAGTTCATCCTTAAGACTTTCCGATAATCCCAAACGATATTGGTGACGTAATGCAGACTCATTCCACTCCGTATCCGATGCCAAACAGCGGAATTCTGACGTGTACTCCTCTACCGTACGTCTACCCTGTCGTAGATTACTCAAGGCTGTTTCTGCCGTTACACTGCGTTGTGGGTCATCATAGAGAAGGGCCATGGCCGCAAAGAGTTCCGCAGTAGAGTTCAAACAAGGATGCTTCTTATCAATTAGCTGATGAGCCCATGACTGAGGTTCTCCAGATAACAGGGAGACAATAAATCCCACTTGAGTTTCTTCTGAAGCAAACGTGCGAGGTTGCAATGAAAAATATAATTGACAAGAGTGTTGAAAAGCGCGGAACTTGCCACGGTTTCCAGAAAAACGTTCCGGAATCGGCACTCGTGGTTCCGGGGCATAAGTCAGAGGGGCTGGAGTTACATTGACCGGTGCTGATGCAGGGACGGGTTGAGCCACAGCAGGGGCAGGTAATTGCTGAATAGGAGCAGGATTCGCATTGGTCATAGCGTCGAGTTGTCCCTGAAGTCGTTGGTGTCCCGCTTGAAGCTCCTTAATAGCATCGGTTAATGTGGACATCTGGTTGCATAGGGTAGTCAGGACGTTTGCTGCCTCAGTGGTATCCATTTTGTGGCTGTAGTATTCTGTGACGTACCTCCAGAGTAGGATACCGTTGAGCTGAGAGCAGCAACCCTTGCAACTAGTCAACTGTTCACCCTGGAGTTGAAACAGGGATTCCCAGTAGACAAGGGGCAGGAGTGCTCGCGACACTGATGGCGTGGCGCCGAAACGCGTGAGCAAGTTAGCGACGTGGCACTCCCGCGGACCAAGTCGGGTGGTGCAATGACTTGGTGATCCGAGGAACCTGTAAGTGAGGCAAGCAGAGAGGTTAGTTCCACCGGCGAAGGTCGGCAACAAGACAGGTCTTGGGACAGGCAGAGAGTCGGCAACAGGACAGGTTCTCAGACAAGCAGTGGTCGGCAACAGAGCGGGTAGTCGTACGGAGCAATAGTCGGCAACGGAGCGGGCAGTCAGACAAGCCAGGATCAGCATCCAAGAGGTTAACGGGCAGAACAAAGTTCACACACAGGAGTACATACAACAAGCTGCAATACTACAGCACTGGTCGCTTGCACTCTCCAGACTGAAATAGGCCGTTTGGCGCGAATGGCATGACGCGTCACGCACGCACGCGCACACGCAAGCGTGCCCGCGCGCATGCGCAACGCGCCCGCAACCCGGAAATGCACATAACAGACCCCTAATGCGCGCGCGCGTGCCGCGCTACGTCGACAGCCTTCGCCGCCAACGCTTGCGCCGCGCCACGCAACGCACATAGGCACTGAACGCCAGACCCCCATTCCTGGGACCCCGACGACCCCCGCCAGGATGTCTGCCGGCATTCGTGTGTACCAGCCGCCACGTCTGGACAGGTAACTGACCGTGACAGTCCTGCAGCATGCAAACCTACACAATGGTCAAAAAGCTGCCTGCCTGCACAGGCAGCTGAGCAAATCTTTACAGGAGGAACTTGCCTAGTCTGCACAGAGCCCTTACCTCAACCCCACAAAACACAGTGGAGGCTGCAAGTGTGGGCCAACTCCATATTTAAAGAGAGCCAGAGACGAAGTACTGTCATGTATTTTATTACATTTATCAGTGGGAACATGACAGTAAACACCTACCATGCTTTTAGTTTTATTCTTCTCTGCCTAATCTGTCTTTTATCAGCTGTGATAAGAATCGACTGAGCATTCAGTCTAAAGCAGCCCATACACTCAGCCAATTTTCTGGCCGACCGATCGATCCCGATCGATCGATCAATCGATTGCAAATCGGTTGGCCAATCGACCGATCGACGGCCGATTTCGATCGATTTCGATGGATTTCCATCGAACTTGCAGGGTGGAAAATTCAGGTCGATCTGATGAGATTGCTTATCAGTTTGCATTGGCCTTAATGGAAATCTGATGGCAAAAAAATGCCATCAGATCGAATTTCAATAGATTTCAAACTGAAATCTATTGGAATTCTATCCTGGTAAAAAATGTTCTAAAAACGCATCAGATAGATCATCAGATGCATTTCTTATCTATCTGCTGCCAATCTGACGAGTGTATGGGCACCTTAAGTTTGACCTGGAATCATTATAGCTGAGTCATTTTTCTGTGGAGTCTTTTCAAGCCCAAGCCTGCCCCCTTATGGCTCAGCTTTCCTGCTTTGCATACTTAGAGCTCTGAGGACATGGGAGGGGCTGCCGCTGCCGAGAAAGAAGCTCTGAAACAGACAAGTGTATCTGTGTGCACTGTGCAGCCTGTCATTCTCTACTGTATGCAGTTTAATTTCTATGAGAGACACTTCCTACAGGCAGCCACACAGCATGCCAGAATAATAAAGTTGAAAGCACACAGATGAAAGGCTGCAGCAGCCCTGCTTGTCTATAGTCTCATAGAGGCTAGACAGCACATCCAGAACAGTTTATAACCTGGAAGCAAAAGGGATATGAGCCGGCGGCCATATTGGATTTTTCCTGGAGCAATAATGGTTAAAAAACACTCAAAAAGGCACACCAGAGTGGCGAAATTATCAGGTTGAGCATTTATTCTTTACAAGCTATCAACTGATGTTTATTTTGTGTGAATCGTTCATCTCTGGTTCCCTTTAAGCTTATGGGTTAAGAATAGGATGACATTAAAGTTCATATGTGTATAAAGGCAGGTACCCCAATGCTTTTAATAATGTTCATATATGGTCAGCTTTGATGTAAAATTTAGAATTGCCAGATCATAGCCCAACTTGCTAAGTTGTGAACAAACACATTTGCCACATATTAAATATTGACAGATTCACATGACTCACCAGTATCCCTACCAGCAACATCATTACGTTAAAAATATGTCCACATGTAATCTGCATATGCAATCTAAGCTGAAAGCTTAAAGTGTTACAGATTATAAGTACACTTTAAATATAAGGTTCTAAAGTGTATTATGTTTCTTTATTGAGTTAGCTGTTAAAGTGAACCTCCGGAATAAAAATCAACTCAGCAGAACTGAAAGGCTTGGTGTTTCTTTACCAGTTTCACAGCATCAAAACTTTGTTTTTCTTACCAAAGCATAATTTTTAGCGGCATTTTTATCTAAGCTCCACCCATCAAAGAAAAAAAGCCCAGGCTTTTTTCCCTGATGCTGTGCAGAGCATGATGGGATTTTCTATGTTGTTATTCATGTTGCCTAGCAACTGGGAGAGGTGCTCAGGACACAGGACAGTTGGAACTGTGTCTCATGCTCCCTGTCACCGCCTTTCAACCAAAAAGATGGCTGCCATCATGAAATCAAACATTTGCCTGTTCTTTTAAAACAGTTTAGGTAAGAGATTATATTACCTATCTATTTTAATTAACATAACTAATGTAACTTAATGACAGTATGTTTGTTTAGGCTGGAATTCCTCTTTAAAGAGAACCTGTACTGAGTAAAAATATTTAAAATAAACACATGAGGTAACTTCAAATGAACATTACATAGTTACCTTGCCATCAGTTTCTCTCAGAAGCTCACCATTTTCTTCTGACAATAATCCCTTCCAGTTCTGACAATATTTTGTCAGATCTGAAATATATCAGTTGCTGTCAGTAAAATATCAGTTGCTGTCAGTTGTAGCTGAGAGGAAAACTGATGTGCCCAGTAATGTCCATGTTTCCCTATGGCTCAAGTGGACGATGTTAGTTTAACTGTGTGCTGACCAGAAAGCTGTTATGGGTAATGGCCATTTTCAAAATGGAGGATGGAAAATGCCCTTGATTACAGTGAACAAATAGGACGTGGGACAGGAGAAAGACACTGAGGACTAGACTACATGGAAGGTAAGTATGATTTGTGTATGCTTACTTTGACTTTTAATTTTCAGTTCAGGTTTTCTTTAAGGTTATCTTGCTTAATACTGAAACCTAGCATGTTTTCCAGAAGAGTTAGCCAAAAAGAGGTAATCCAAAAATGCTAAAGAAATAAAGCCACATAAAGAAAGCAGATCAGCATGTAGCTAACTCTAGGTAGTAACAACATCTCTTGTCCATTTTTAAAAAATCACTTTTATTGAGCATCTGCGTTACATCAGTGCCCCCTATTCCTGGACCTCTCAGAGCCTGTCTCTGTTAAGCTCTCTCAATAGCTGTCTATTTAAAGGCCAACACGATAATCACTCAATCTTTACACTTATGTTGTTTTCAAGTGATTTCTCTGGACTGCCGTATACCCTTTGCAGTCTGAAATTCTTCCTCCAATATATGATCCATCTCAGCTGTAGACATAAGGGAACAATAGTTTATGGTTTTTGGCTACCAAGCTTGTGTATAGAATTATTTCATGCCTACAGTCTGCTGTAACAGAGGACTGACTGAGAAATAAATTGCCCTTGAAAGTTTAGTTTCATTTACACCAGACGTTCTGTACTCTAATGCAACAACAAGCAATATAACCTAACTTACTAACTTAATATACGAGTTAACCTACTGCAACATTTCATCATTACTTAGCAGCCTTGTCAGCTACTGTTACACATGTCTGGGAAACTAATCATACTTTTTTTCACTGAAATATATACTAAAATACGGTAATAAATGTAGTCCAGTGACCTCACAAAATGTTTAGTGCTGCAATATTGCTGTGCGAAGCATTCCCTTGTCTATTACAAAGCGGAACCAGCAACACAACAGTACGTTTGGATCAGGTGGCTGAGACCTACCAGTACTGCCTGTTTAGTACCTAAACTAAACAGATCATGTGAACCACAACAGAACTGGTTCTATGGCAACCACATACACAGACATAAAGCATATGATAACTGACAGCAGTGGTGTTGCAAGGACCTGTCACCAGGGGCACATGCTTTAAGTCTGTACTCAGTGCCCCAGGTCTCCAGCCACCACAAAAAATGTGTGTTACTACCACTGACTTGCTCTTTTGTGTGTTATTGTGTCTGATGTTATTATATATAATACCTAAACATGCTGGTCAAAAAAGGAAAAAAAAAGATTCAACACTGTGTATGATAGGAAGAGAATGCAAATATTTGCAAATCATGTGGTTTTTATATGTAATTTAAATAATACCAACACAACAAGCAGGTATTGGAACTGAAAAATAGTATTGATTCTTGAAAAATAAATGCTTATGTTGAATTTGATGCCAGCAACATGTTAAAAAAAAATCTATTATAGGGTGATGCTAACACTGTGTTGGACCAGCTCCTCATTTAAAGGACCACTAAACAGCAGTTGCCAAGTCTAACTGACAAAATAGAGTGCAACTGAGTAGGGATGCTGGCCGGCATCTTACTATTTTGGAAGTTAAACTGCTGTTCAGGAAATGCTGTTGAAAACAAAGATACCCTGAGAATCCCCCATGAGGAGATGGACTGGCCCAAAACCTGTCGGTTCTGTCAGATTTTAACTGCCTACTCTTTTCACGATAGTGGTCCTTTAACAACAGTTTGTAAATGTGTAGAAACTGAGGAAACCAATCCGTATATAGGATTTCAGTTGCTCTATAACTCAGGGCCTGCTTTGTTGTATTTTTTGTTTTCATAATGTGCTTAATATTTTCAAAGGGTGACAAGTAGGGATGACCTCTGCAGATCTCATCTGTTTGGATTTAGAATTCCAACTACAATTCGCCATGGTTGGTGGGTATTAACTTACCCTTGTAGCGGCCAAAAGCAGATGCGCTCCACCCCATGTTCACATCAAAAAATGTTATGTAAGTAGTGCAAGCATTTATCTACTTACGTATGTGTTTTTTGAGGGGGCATTTTATACCTAATAGTTGTTCTTTAATAAAGACTTCAAACATAAAACTAAATTGTTTTACCCAGTCTTGCAGATTTAGATCACAAAGTTTTTGTCCTGATAAGGAAGACCAGAGAAGTGTACCTGTAGGGGGAAAAAAAGTGCCCCTACATGGTACTCACCTCGGCACGGGGAAGCCTCTGAATTCTAAACAGGCTTCCCAAGTCCTCCTCTACCGGCCTGTTCTGGGATCCCCGAAAAATCATTAGACAACAGCTCAACTTAACACGGACCCGCTCAGCACTCTTCAGTAAAAGCAGGCCAGGATTTACATCACAGGAGCCTATAGGCACAGACGTCCTGGCACCCTAGACTCTACCCTCCATGAACCTATAAACACCTTCTGAACTGCACCAGTATGCCGGCTGGACCAGCTGTCACTTCTCCCTTACTTCCCTTGCTCGGTGTAGGTAGCTACAGGTTCCCTTTAGTATTAGGTAGCCAGAGCTATCCTCACTGTTAAGTAGCTAGAGGTGCCCCCAAGTATTAGGTAGCTAGAGGTGCCCCAGGCTGAAGGGAAATCTGGTCAGTGAAATTGCTGAGACTCTGGTGAATATCCTCTTATTTACACTGCGCTTGGGACTCTGCTTGCATAGGTAAAGTAGGAGGGAGGCACTAGGTGAGAGGAGTGAGCTGCCTTTCCATCATCAGGCGCCTGTAGACACGTGCCTTATGGTAAATCCAGCCCTGAGTCAAAGTCAAGCATGATCGAGTCTAGGCCACTGCGCACAGACCCAGTATGGCTTTTTCCTCGGCAGCCTAAGTGGGTCTACTGCGCAGATGCAGTGCGGCCAAACTTCTGGGATTTCAATGTTAAATTGGGCCAGCCTGGGAGGTTTGCAAAAGCTTTGTGAAGGCCATTAGTGGATACTTTTTTCGGGAGGGGGAAGCGTCTGGATCCAAATTGTGTTCCCACCCATCCTCGCACGTCAGCTCATTCCAGTGCTGAGAACACCGTCCCGCTAAGGCTCTGGCGAAAATAGCAGTGCCTGATTGGGTCTGTGCTACTGCACGGACTTGTGCCTGCACAGTAGCGCAGATCTGATCACTAATGCCCCTCATTATTATCTAACCTCAGAGCTTCCTTTCTGCTTTAACTACTTGACCACTGAGGGGTTTTCCCCCTTTAGGACCAGAGCAATTTTCACCTGTCAGCGCTCCTCCCTTTCTTTTGCCAATAACTTAATCACAACTATTTACAATGACATGATCTATATCTTGTTTTTTTTGCCACCAGTTAGGCTTTCTTGGGGAGGTACATTATGCTAAGAATTATTATATTCTAAACACATTTTAATTGAAATAATAAGAAAAAAATGGAAAAATAATTATTTCTCAGTTTTCAGCCATTATAGTGTTAAAATAAAACATTCTACTGTGGATAAAACCCACACATTTTATTTTTCCATTTGTCCCGGTTATTGCAACTAGGGATGATCAGAAGAGATGATTTCCGATATCGCGGTAATTCCACCTACCGCAATAACGAAATGTCGCTACTGCTACATCCGGCGGTTTCCGCATTCCGGCGGTACAATTTCCGCAATGTTAAAGGGAACCTAATGGATGTTTCCTTTTAAACAAATACCAGTTCCCTGGCAGTCCTGCTGATAACTTTGGCTTTAGTGGTGGCTGAATCACAATCCTGATTACAATTTTTTTTTGGAGCAGCAGGAGTTGTCGTAGGCCATGGGACCTAGAGGTGGTTTCACAGCAGTCATCACAATTTTGTTTGGGAGCAGCAGGAGTTGTTGTAGGCCAAGGGACCAAGAGGTGGTTTTACAGCAGTCATTATAATTATTCTTTGGAGCATTAGGAGAAGTTGCAGGCTATGGGACCTAGAGGTGGTTTCACAGCAGTCATTACATTTTTTTTGGAGCAGCAGGAGTTGTCGTAGGCCATGGGATCTAGAGGTGGTTCCATGGCAGTCATTACAATTTTTGTTTGGAGCAGCAGGAGTTGTCGTAGGCCAAGGGACCAAGAGGTGGTTTTACAGCAGTCATTATAATTATTCTTTGGAGCATTAGGAGAAGTTGCAGGCTATGGGACCTAGAGGTGGTTTCACAGCAGTCATTACATTTTTTTTGGAGCAGCAGGAGTTGTTGTAGGCCATGGGATCTAGAGGTGGTTCCATGGCAGTCATTACAATTTTTGTTTGGAGCAGCAGGAGTTGTCGTAGGCCAAGGGACCAAGAGGTGGTTTTACAGCAGTCATTATAATTATTCTTTGGAGCATTAGGAGAAGTTGCAGGCTATGGGACCTAGAGGTGGTTTCACAGCAGTCATTACATTTTTTTTGGGAGCAGCAGGAGAAGTTGTAAGCCATGGGACCTAGAGGTGGTTTCACAGCAGTCATTACAATTTTTGTTTGGAGCAGCAGGAGTTGTCGTAGGCCAAGGGACCAAGAGGTGGTTTTACAGCAGTCATTATAATTATTCTTTGGAGCATTAGGAGAAGTTGCAGGCTATGGGACCTAGAGGTGGTTTCACAGCAATCATTAATTTATTTTTTTTTGGAGCAGCAGGAGAAGTTGTAAGCTATGGGACCTAGAGGTGGTTTCACAGCAGTCATTACATTTTTTTGCAGCAGCAGCAGGAGAAGTTGTAAGCTATGGGACCTAGAGGTGGTTTCACAGCAGTCATTACAATTTTTGTTTAAAGCAGCAGGAGTTGTCGTAGGCCATGGGACCTAGAGGTAGAAAAAGGAGCCAATCTAGGTCAGAAACCATATATAGAAAAGTAATAGATACTTCACACACACATATATATAGTGCAAAAAATATAAATACATTTTATTTATTCAGCAAATCCAAATAAAACACAATAAAAACAAATAAAATCTCCAAAATAAACCAAGGGTTCTTGGTAACTCAGCCCAAACATTAATTGTAGTATCATAAATGATAAAAAATATATGAATGTCCACAGCAGGCTGAAAAAAAATCTATTCTATCGCCATTAATGTGCAAAAAGGTGCAGAAAAAATGAGTCATACCATCCATGATGACAACAACAAAAATTCAGTGAGGTAGAGTGTAACTACTATCCTTAACATATAAAGAAAAAATCGATTGGTATCTATACGCAAGAAAATATTTAATCAATTGAATGAGCAATCAGAAGGAGGTAAGGAATGACTGGCAGAGAATTTATTTATTATAAGCCAGTGCTCGCATAATAGCAAATACCTCTATAATAAAGTGACTTGGTGCATATATAAAGTGCCCATATGAACTGTGCAAACCTAGCGGAAAAACAATTTCATGAGCGTGCATATACATGTGTACAAGCACTGAAAGTGGGGCTGCGTGCATGCGTGACCCCAAGGATAAAACTCATGGAGACACACATGCACCCACACCCCCACCGCAAGGCTGCATAAACAACAGTGCAAAATGTATGGTACAGCAAAAAACAAACAATTGATAAACGACGCTCTGTCTCTAAGTATTTAGCTCAGCTGATTCCCTACCTCATTAGCCTCCTTCTGAAGCAGCCGGATAGCTGCGACCGCGTTAGGCGTCCCTCTCTCCTGACCTCCAGCCCAATATATGTTCTGTCTAATCTTCATCATGAATCAGGGAGAGGGGCCTTGTAATTATCACTGATCCATGACTTGTTCATTTTGTATGAACGTTAGTATGTCCACATTGTCTGTGGACAGATGGGTCCGTTGGTCGGTGACCACCCCACCTGCAGCACTAAATACTTGCTCAGAAAGAACACTGGCGGTGGAGCATGCAAGAACCTCAGGTGCATACTGAGTGAGTCCAGGCCAGGTATCCAGTTGTTTTGTCCAACACTCCATTGGGTCATCATTACTCTCCATATTGTCTGGAGCACTGGCTGAACCCAAGTAATCATTCACCATATGGGCCAGCCGCTGGCAGTGACTACTTTGCCCGCTGGTGGTGCTGCTGCTACAAGGAGTATTGGAAGAATCTGGCATTGGCTGGTAAAATTCCTTCAACATACTCAGCAGGTTCACAGATTGGCTATTGGTGCTGCTCCTGGGAGTGGGACCACCAGACCTTTGCTGAGGCTTGGTAGCTTGGGCCCGGGATACAGGTGCAGGAAACGCATCTTCTACCCAACAAAGAAGGGCATCCTGGATGTGGCTCATCCTGGCATCTGCTTGGTAGGGGGTATGAACTGCTGCATTTCCCCTTGCACCGGGGATCTAAGATGGTGGCCACAATGTCGAGCCTTGATTTTAAAGTTTTAATCCGTAGGTCCTTACGGAGGCACTGCAGCATATGCGCAGTCATAGGGAAGAGATGTCTGTCATGAATCAACTCTTCCTGGCTGTCAGAACTGTAGTCATGCTCCAGCTCCACATCAAAATCTTCCCACCCCCGGACAATGGGCTCTTCTGCTTCCACAAGCTCTGCCTCCTCATCCAGGACTTGAGCATGCTCACTCACTCCCCCACTTGACTGACCACTGTTCAGTAGGGCTTCCTCCCCCTGTCCGAGCAGTTTGTCAAGAGCCTTGTCCAGCATGAAGACAAGAGGGAGCACTTCTGATATGCTGCAGTGCTCCTCACTGACCAACTTTGTTGCCTGCTCAGACGGCTCCAAGACTTTACACACCTGTCCAATCAGCTGCCACTGGTCCCCAGTAATGTAGTCCAGTGGCCCTGTTCTGGAGGAAGATGTCTGAGACAGGTATAGCCTGACCGCCATTCGCTGCTCCCACAACCTCTCCAGCATGTGGAGGGTGGAATTCCACCGTGTCGGACAATCAGAAATAAGCCTGTGCTGCGGCAGGCTATGGCGGCGCTGCAGCAGTTTCAAGGCCGCGGTTGCAGAGTGACGGATGTGGGCTGACACTTTTCATGCTGAGGCTACAGCGTCCTTCAACTCATCAAAAAGTGCGTAAGAACTTCTGGACTACAAGGTTGAAGACGTGGGCCAAGCAAGGTAAGTGAGTGTAGCCACCTTCAGAAATAGCGGCCAGCATGTTGGAACCATTATCAGACACCACTACACCTGTCTCCAGTTTTCGTGGGGGACAGCCACTGCCGAATCTGGTCCTGTAGGGCTGCAAGGATTACAGATCCGGTTTGCCTGTTCTCGTCCATGGATTCAAGTTTCAGCACTTCTTGGCATCGATGGTGCTGCAGACCAGTGTAGGAACGGGACCACTTGCTGGGAGGCTCAGCTGGCCTTGAACAGAACAGGTAGGAGAGGGAAGTAGAACAGGCCTCCCCTTCAACCCACGTGGCAGCACCACCAGCTGAGATGCCCCAGATCTTGCACCCTCCTCAGCACCATGGAGGGTGACCCAATGGGCGGTAAAATTTAGATACTTTCCCTGCCCATGCTTGCTGCTCCAGCCATCCATAGTGAAGTGCACCTTGACACCGACAGCGTGATCCATAGACCAGCCGACACACTCCACAATGTGTCCATAAGAGAAAGAGAACATCTGGCACTATAGTTTATTTACAGCAGACAAAGATACAAAAGCTTGTGCAAAGTCTTAAGCACATAGTTTTGGAACCTGGGTGATGAAGCACAGTCATCCTTTAATCCAGTGAACCCCGAGTGCCTGCCTGTTCTCCTTATACTTGTACACTCCACAATGTGCTGGTGAAGGGAAGGGATAGCTTTCCTGGCAAAATAATGGTGGCTGGGGATCTGGCATTGTGGAACAACACTGTCCATCAGTCTGCGGAAGGGGGCACAGTCCACAAACAGGTAGGGCAGCAGCTGTTGGCCCAACAGCCTTGCCAGGAGCGCATTATTTTGACAACAAACGGATCAGTTGCAGGGAGCATCCGCTTCCTCTGCAACATTTCTGGCACAGAGGCCTGACGCTGGAACACTGGTGATTCAGAGGATTACTGGAAGAAGAAAACACAGGGGCCATTTCTGTCACCATAGAACCCACCACTTCTTGGGAGCTTGGTCCCATGGTCTCCTCCAATGCCTCATCCCAAATTCCTTCTGCACATCTCTCTCATCAACAAAGGTGTGCTTTAATTTTAGAGGAGAGTACTGGGAGGAAGCAACCTCGTCAAGATAAGCAGCTGCGGTCGGGCTCTGGTCATGAGGAACCTGGCCACTACTGGTGCTGCTGCCACTAGCTTCAAGTTCCTCAGACTGGGTAGAGGGTTCCTGATTGAAATAATCAACAACTCTGTTCGCCTTTTGCTCTGTCAAAATTTTCCTGCGTGCGAACACAGGGAAGACATCTCTGATCAGGGGGGAATGCTTCCTGCTGCTGCTGCCACCCTCAACCTGATCACGTACTTGACGTGATCCACCAACACCAGGGGCGTAGGGCCTGTGGTCGCAATGGTCGCCGTGGCGACCGGGCCCGGCACCTGAAGAGGCGGGGGAGGGGCCCGGGGGGCCCATGTAGTGCCGACCGTGCACGCTATTTCGAGGGGGGAGCCGGAGCCGCGGGGAGGGCAGCCCAACCTCTCCCTCCCTTCCTCTCCCCGGGCCCCCCCCCCTTCAGATGCAGAGTGCGCGGCGCACGGAAGCGCTGTAGGCAGAACTCACCTCCGTCCCTGCGTTCCAAGCGCCGCTGATCTCCTCCCGCTGTATAGATGCTGTTACACACTGCTTCCGGCTAAACAGGAAGCAGTGTGTAACAACATCTATACAGCGGGAGGAGAGATCAGCGGCGCAGGGACGGAGGTGAGTTCTGCTTACAGCGCTTCCGTGCGCCCCGCACTCTGCATCTGAAGGGGGGGGGCCCAGGGAGAGGAAGGGAGGGAGAGGTCGGGCTGCCCTCCCCGCAGCTGCGGCTCCCCCCTTCATTATGGGGGGGGGGGCACCTACCTACCTACCTACCCAACCTATGCTGTGGGGCAGCTACCTACCTAACCTATCCTGGGGGGCAGCTACCTAATCTAACCTATCCTGGGGGGGGGGGGGGGGCAGCTACCTAATCTAACCTATCCTGGGGGGGCAGCTACCTATTCTATCCTGGGGGGGGCAGCTACCTACCTAACCTATCCTGGGGGGCAGCTACCTACCTAACCTATCCTGGGGGGCAGCTACCTAACCTATCCTGGGGGGGCAGCTACCTACCTAACCTATCCTGGGGGGGCAGCTACCTACCTAACCTATCCTGGGGGGGGGGGCAGCTACCTACCTAACCTATCCTGGGGGGGGCAACTACCTACCTAACCTATCCTGGGGGGCAGCTACCTACCTAATCTATCCTGGGGGGGGAAGCTACCTACCTAATCTATCCTGGGGGGGAAGCTACCTACCTAACCTATCCTGGGGGGCAGCTACCTAGCTAATCTATCCTGGGGGGGGGGGCAGCTACCCACCTAACCTATCCTGGGGGGCAGCTACCCACCTAACCTATCCTGGGGGGCAGCTACCCACCTAACCTATCCTGGGGGGGGGGGCAGCTACCTACCTAACCTATCCTGGGGGGCAGCTACCTAATCTAACCTATCCTGGGGGGCAACTACCTAATCTAACCTATCCTGGGGGGCAGCTACCTAACCTATCCTGGGGGGCAGCTACCTAACCTATCCTGGGGGGCAGCTACCTACTCTAACCTATCCTGGGGGGCAGCTACCTACTCTAACCTATCCTGGGGGGGAGCTACCTACTCTAACCTATCCTGGGGGGCAGCTACCTACTCTAACCTATCCTGGGGGCAGCTACCCAATCTAACCTATCCTGGGGGACAGCTACATAATCTATCCTGGGGGGCAGCTACCTAACCTAACCTATACTGGGGGGCACCTACCTCATCTAACCTATACTGGGGGGCAGCTACCTAATCTAACCTATACTGGGGGGGGGGGGCAGCTACCTACCTAACCTATCCTGGGGGGCAGCTACCTACCTAATCTATCCTGGGGGGGGGGGGCAGCTACCCACCTAACCTATCCTGGGGGGCAGCTACCCACCTAACCTATCCTGGGGGGCAGCTACCCACCTAACCTATCCTGGGGGGGGGGGCAGCTACCTACCTAACCTATCCTGGGGGGCAGCTACCTAATCTAACCTATCCTGGGGGGCAGCTACCTAATCTAACCTATCCTGGGGGGCAGCTACCTAACCTATCCTGGGGGGCAGCTACCTAACCTATCCTGGGGGGCAGCTACCTACTCTAACCTATCCTGGGGGGCAGCTACCTACTCTAACCTATCCTGGGGGGGAGCTACCTACTCTAACCTATCCTGGGGGGCAGCTACCTACTCTAACCTATCCTGGGGGCAGCTACCCAATCTAACGTATCCTGGGGGGCACCTACCTCATCTAACCTATACTGGGGGGCAGCTACCTAATCTAACCTATACTGGGGGGGGGGCAGCTACCTACCTAACCTATCCTGGGGGGCAGCTACCTACCTAATCTATCCTGGGGGGGGGGCAGCTACCCACCTAACCTATCCTGGGGGGCAGCTACCCACCTAACCTATCCTGGGGGGCAGCTACCCACCTAACCTATCCTGGGGGGGGGGGGGGCAGCTACCTACCTAACCTATCCTGGGGGGCAGCTACCTAATCTAACCTATCCTGGGGGGCAGCTACCTAATCTAACCTATCCTGGGGGGCAGCTACCTAACCTATCCTGGGGGGCAGCTACCTAACCTATCCTGGGGGGCAGCTACCTACTCTAACCTATCCTGGGGGGCAGCTACCTACTCTAACCTATCCTGGGGGGGAGCTACCTACTCTAACCTATCCTGGGGGGCAGCTACCTACTCTAACCTATCCTGGGGGCAGCTACCCAATCTAACCTATCCTGGGGGACAGCTACATAATCTATCCTGGGGGGCAGCTACCTAACCTAACCTATACTGGGGGGCACCTACCTCATCTAACCTATACTGGGGGGCAGCTACCTAATCTAACCTATACTGGGGGGGGCAGCTACCTACCTAACCTATCCTGGGGGGCAGCTACCTAATCTAACCTATCCTGGGGGGCAGCTACCTAATCTAACCTATCCTGGGGGGCAGCTACCTAACCTATCCTGGGGGGCAGCTACCTACTCTAACCTATCCTGGGGGGCAGCTACCTACTCCAACCTATCCTGGGGGGCAGCTACCTACTCTAACCTATCCTGGGGGGCGGGCAGCTACCTACTCTAACCTATCCTGGGGGCAGCTACCTAATCTAACCTATCCTGGGGGAAAGCTACCTAATCTATCCTGGAGGGCAGCTACCTAACCTAACCTATACTGGGGGGCACCTACCTCATCTAACCTATACTGGGGGGCAGCTACCTAATCTAACCTATACTGGGGGGCACCTACCTATCTAACCTGGGGGCACTTACTTGTCTAACCTGTATTCGGGGCACCTAGCTAGCCTATACAGGTGGCAACGATACTGGCTACCTATATTGGAGGCACCTACCTAACTAACCTATACTGGGGGCACCTACCTATCTAACCTATGCTGGGGGCAACTATTCTGGCTACCTATATTAGAGGCACCCACCTAGCTACCTAACCTATCCTGGGGGGGCAGCTACCTACCTAACCTATCCTGGGGGGGCAGCTACCTACCTAACCTATCCTGGGGGGCAGCTACCTACCTAACCTATCCTGGGGGGGGGGCAGCTACCTACCTAACCTATCCTGGGGGGGCAGCTACCTACCTAACCTATCCTGGGGGGCAGCGACCTACCTAATCTATCCTGGGGGGGGGGGAAGCTACCTACCTAATCTATCCTGGGGGGAAGGCTACCTACCTAACCTATCCTGGGGGGCAGCTACCTACCTAATCTATCCTGGGGGGGGGGGGGCAGCTACCCACCTAACCTATCCTGGGGGGCAGCTACCCACCTAACCTTTCCTGGGGGGCAGCTACCCACCTAACCTATCCTGGGGGGGGGGGCAGCTACCTACCTAACCTATCCTGGGGGGCAGCTACCTAATCTAACCTATCCTGGGGGGCAGCTACCTAATCTAACCTATCCTGGGGGGCAGCTACCTAACCTATCCTGGGGGGCAGCTACCTAACCTATCCTGGGGGGCAGCTACCTACTCTAACCTATCCTGGGGGGCAGCTACCTACTCTAACCTATCCTGGGGGGGAGCTACCTACTCTAACCTATCCTGGGGGGCAGCTACCTACTCTAACCTATCCTGGGGGCAGCTACCCAATCTACCTAACCTAACCTATACTGGGGGGCACCTACCTCATCTAACCTATACTGGGGGGCAGCTACCTAATCTAACCTATCCTGGGGGGCAGCTACCTACTCTAACCTATCCTGGGGGGGAGCTACCTACTCTAACCTATCCTGGGGGGCAGCTACCTACTCTAACCTATCCTGGGGGCAGCTACCCAATCTAACCTATCCTGGGGGACAGCTACATAATCTATCCTGGGGGGCAGCTACCTAACCTAACCTATACTGGGGGGCACCTACCTCATCTAACCTATACTGGGGGGCAGCTACCTAATCTAACCTATACTGGGGGGGGGGGGCAGCTACCTACCTAACCTATCCTGGGGGGCAGCTACCTAATCTAACCTATCCTGGGGGGCAGCTACCTAATCTAACCTATCCTGGGGGGCAGCTACCTAACCTATCCTGGGGGGCAGCTACCTACTCTAACCTATCCTGGGGGGCAGCTACCTACTCCAACCTATCCTGGGGGGCAGCTACCTACTCTAACCTATCCTGGGGGGCGGGCAGCTACCTACTCTAACCTATCCTGGGGGCAGCTACTTAATCTAACCTATCCTGGGGGAAAGCTACCTAATCTATCCTGGGGGGCAGCTACCTAACCTAACCTATACTGGGGGGCACCTACCTCATCTAACCTATACTGGGGGGCAGCTACCTAATCTAACCTATACTGGGGGGCACCTACCTATCTAACCTGGGGGCACTTACTTGTCTAACCTGTATTCGGGGCCCCTAGCTAGCCTATACAGGTGGCAACGATACTGGCTACCTATATTGGAGGCACCTACCTAACTAACCTATACTGGGGGCACCTACCTATCTAACCTATGCTGGGGGCAACTATTCTGGCTACCTATATTAGAGGCACCCACCTAGCTAATCTGTACTGGGGGCACCTGTCTAACTTATCTAACTTATACCGCGGTCACCTGCCTATCTAACATATACTGGGGGCAACTATACTGGCTACCTATGCTGGAGACACCTACCTGGCTAACCTATACCGGGGGCAACTATACTGGCTTACCTATGCCTGGCTACCTATACTGGGGGGACCTATAGCTGGCTAAAGGGATTCGGATATGTGTGTGCGTCGGGTGTTGCCGGGGGAGGGGGGCTGATGTTGCCGTGGGGGGGGGGGGGCCCACATCCAGATTCCGCATCGGGGCCCAGAGGTTTGTAGCTACGCCACTGACCATCACTTTATTTTCTTTTAGGAGTGGCAGGGAATTGCTGCTGCTCTCGCTCCATTGTTTTGGGGCAAAAAAAGTTTATTGGGGAAGGGGTATGAGCGACAGAACCAAAGTAAAATAAATTCACCTAACTTGAACTAAAAAACAGATAAGAAAATAAGGGGGTGAAATAAAGAAAATAAATCAAAAACAAAATAAGGAAAAAAAAAATGAACTTAGAAAAAAAAACAAAAAACTTGCACTACACTCAACTAATCAATCACCTAACTCTCTCACTTTGTCAAACACTAAGCCTGCGGCCTGGCTGCCTCTCTCTAAAGGCCCATACACACGTCGGATTTGCGCCCGGCGGATCGTTGGTAACCAGTCTTATCTCCCGAACGATAGTCTGTACACACGCCGGATTTCATGCGGAAACGTGCGAACGACGGAACGTTCAAACGACCCGTCGTTCGCGCAAATCCGACGTGTGTATGGGCCTTAACCCTCTCCACGCAGCAACTACTAGTACACTACACTACAATCTATCACTCAAATTAACAATCTACTGTCACTCTCTCACAAATACACCTACTACTGCTAATAGCTCACACTCAGTCTAATTCTCTCTCACAGTCTTTAAAAGGACTTTTGTTTTATGCACAGTCTTTAAAAAGACTATTGTTTTATGTTGAAACAACTAATATGGGTCTGTCTCCCTTCCCTCCAAAACACCAGACTGAAACCCACAAGCTTCGTGACTGTCACACCTCTCTTATATACAAAATGGGTGGGATAGCTGATGATGGGTAGCTAGGAGCTGGTTGCTAACGTAGGATTGGTTGGTTTTTGTTAAAACTCTAATTGGTACTAAAATTCCGATTTTAATGCAGAAATCAGCGTGTTTTAAGCTTCTGTGATGGGTTTATCTCTTCCGATCATTCTGATTGGCTTAAAAATTCTGCCTAACAGTAAATGCAGCTTTTGCACGCTTCTAATTGGCTTTTAATTTCCGAAGGCTCTGATTGGCCAAAGAATTTTGACGAAATTCTGCATAGAAATTCAGCTATTTACCGATTACCGCTATAGATATTCTGTTCTGGCTCACTGAAACCAATTTCCGTCCGGAATCGTGGAAATCTCAATTCCGTGGAAACCAACGAGCAACCCTAATTGCAACGTTTAAAATTTTTCCCTAGTACAATGTATGGCGCCAATATTTTATTTGGAAATAAAGGTGCATTTTTTTCAGTTTTGCGTCCATCACTATTTATAAGCTTGCAAATAAAAAATTACAGTAATATACCCCCTTGACATTCCTATTAAAAAGTTCAGTCCCTAAGGCTACTATTTATGTCCCCGCTAACCGGCGGTAACGGTAGCTCGTGCAGCAGCCGCCCGCTCCCATTGACTAATTTTCACGGCTCTGGGACTTCAAATGAAGTTTCCCAGGGCTTGATTATACTGCACCTGGTGCAGTAAGTAGTTAAAGTAAGTCTATATTAAGAAAAAACACCCCTGGGGGTTACTCATCTCAGGAGGGGGAACGCTCTGGATCCTATTGAGGCTTCCCCCTTCTCTGTCCCACGGCAGCGGCGATACAGCTCTCTAAACGTCGGGGATGCAAATATTTACTTTCCAGGCTCCAGCGCTGGCGCAGTAGCGGCTCTCGGCTCAGAAATAGGCAGAAAATAACCGATCCCAGTCGTGTCCGCTCTACTCTGCGTCTGTGCAGTAGAGTGGACCCACTGGGATCAGCTATTTCCGTCTATTTAGGAGCGGAGAGCAGCAACGGCGCCACCCGCTGGAGCCAGGGAAGGTAAATATTGAACAGCCTGACAAATGTGCCTTCTGAGGGGCAGACAGGACGGGGGGAAGCCTCGATAGGATCCAGAGGCTTTCCCCTCCCGAAGTGAGTATCCCCCAGGGGTATTTTTTTTAAATACAGAGTCTCTTTAACAGATTAGCCACAGCATGATAACCTTTATCGGACAAAAAATCTTACCGGTAATTACAATTCATGGAAATCCAAAAAACCCAGACTTTTTACTTGGTTTCACTTCTGCAGAAGGCTCTGAAAGAGTTAAGCCTTTGTGTTTGACTATTGATAAGCTATTGATAAGACAGGTTGGGGCTTATTTGGGGCTAATAATGTAATAAGAACAAGTCATGCTTAGAGTTGAATCAATCTACCTATCTATCTATCTGGTGATTCACTAACATAAATATCGCAAGTAACCTCCTGTTACTCGTGCTATTTAATCAGTCTGCATGTTACGCGCGCTACTGGCAGCATAGCATGCATAATTAAAGTCACTCACCGGAGCGCAAGCTATGCTGCTATAGTGCAGCATAGTGAGCGCTAGTTACTTTATGCCCGCTTCACTTGTCCCGCCCTGAGCCCCTGCAGGTCTAGTCACTTTAAAGGACGTTTACCTGCACTTACTTTGATTGGTCCAATAGGCTGCCTGTCAAGTGATGTCAAGTGACAGGCAGCCTATTGGGCCAATCAAAGTTCGGGAATCACATCCTTTAAAGAGGAACTCCAGTGAAAATAATGTAATAAAAAAGTGCTCATTTTTACTATAATTATGTATAAATGATTTAGTCAGTGTTTGCCCATTGTAAAATCTTTCCTCTCCCTGATTTATGTTCTGACATTTATCAGATGGTGACATTTTTACTGCTGGCAGGAGATGCTGCTTGCTTTTTTTTGGCAGTTGGAAACAGCTGTAAACAGCTGTTCTTTCCCACAATGCAGTAATGCTCTCACAGTGTGATGTCAGAACCAAGGTCCTGACATCACACTGTGGGAGGAGTTTCACCACAATATCAGCCATACAGAGCCCCTGACGATCCGTTTGTGAAAAGGAAAAGATTTCTCATGGGAAAGCGGGTATCAGCTACTGATTGGGATGAGGTTCAATTCTTGGTTATGGTTTCTCTTTAAAGTGACTGGACCCGCAGGGGCTCAGGGCAGGAAAAGTGGAGTGGGCGTAAAGGAACTAGTACTTCGTGTTTCATGTTAATTATGCGTGCTATGCTGCCATTAGCGCGTGCAGCATGCGGACTGATTAAATAGCGCGAGAAACAGGAGGATTTTCACGCTATTATGTTAGTGAATCAACCTCTATATTTCTAGACTGGATGTCACTTTGAAAACTAAGTAACCTGTTCAGCTGGAAACAGAGCTAGAGGGCATTCTCCTGAGACAAGCCGTTTGGATTCCAGTTATAACCTGCTCCCAACTATTTAAAACAGGCACTTTAGCCACTCAAACCTTTGATGTATGGTAGTGTAGAGATGCTAAGTATGGACATACTCAAAATAATTCTCCACGCCTTTGCTTGGCTTCCAACATTTTACACCTTGTCAAAATGAGAAATATTTTTATCACTGGGTTCTGTCATGGACACTGTATCTAAACAAAAATCGATTTGTATTGATTTCTATTACCTTGAAATCAATTTAGATTTAAATTTGATACAACTCCTTTAGATTTTTGTCACCAATCAGTCCACTTTGTTAGTACCCCATCCATCCATTTCCCTATCACATTACCAAGACTTTTCCGAAACTCTCATTCCAACTCCCTAAAAGCCTGAACCAGAACCATCCAGCTCCTCTTCTGTAGTGTTTCATTGCTACAACTGAAGTATTTCCCTACTGCTTCCAGTGAAACAATAGTTTCCAGTACAGCATTATACAGCATTTAAAGTGAACTCCAGGTGAAGCTCAGGTCAAGAAAGAAATACCCAAGAAGGAAGCCTTTGGATCCTATAGAGGCTCCTGCCACTGCTCGCTGGAACCCTTCATCGGATTGGTACTGCGCCCCTTTTCAAGCATGAGCAGCTCCTCCTTACTGTGCATGTGTGGCATCCACACAAGCGCAGTACAGTCACGCTTGTGCTTGAAGAGGAGATTTCTGGAAATGTTTGGGGCAGTCTGCGAGTGGCAACAGGGCACTGGGGATTCCGTGGGAGGCCTCTACAGAATCCAGAAGCTTCCATCCTCTTAGGTAAATGTTTCATTTTTGACCCAAGCTTTGGCTAAGGTACACTTAAACAATTTCTGGTTTATCTGCAGAGATCAATAGAAGATCCAAATTATTATTGTTAGATTATTATGAAGATACTGAAAGCAGGATTAGTATTTGTTTATAAATTTAAAAATACATATTAAAGGGGAACTGAAGTAAGAGGTATACGGAGGCTGACATGTTTATTTCCTTTTAATCAATACCAGTTGCCTGGCAGCCCCGCTGGTCTATTTCTCTGCAGTAGTATCTGAATAACACCAGAAACAAGCATGCAGCTAGTCTTGTCAGATCTGACTTTAAAGGGAATGTCCAAGCAAAATAAAAAAATGAGTTTCACTTACCGGGGGCTTCTACCAGCCCCATGCAGCCATCCTGTGCCCTCGTAGTCACTCACTGTTGCTCCAGTCCCCCACTGGCAGCTTGCCGACCTCGGAGGTCGGCGGGACGCATTGCATACATTTTTACGCATTCCCGCTAGTGCAGGAACATTAACACATACATTTTTACGCATTGCTGGTTCAATGCGTACATTTTTACGCATTGAACCAAACCAGTAACGCATAAAAATGTATGTGTTAATGTTCCTGACTAGCGGGAATGCGTAAAAATGTACGCAATGCGTCCTGCCGACCTCCGAGGTCCGCAAGCTGCCAGTGGGGGACTGGAGCAGCAGTGAGTAACTACGAGGGCACAGGATGGCTGCATGGGGCTGGTAGAAGCCCCAGGTAAGTGAAACTCATTTTTTTTATTTTGCTTGAACCTTCCCTTTAACCATTTTGTCCTCCTTGACGTATAAAAACGTCGAGGACAGGCGCGCTCCCGTGGCCGATCGCGTGCACGTGCACTCCCGGCCGCGGATTCAGCAGCCACGGAATCAATGTATCGGGCTATGGAGCCCGATCACTGATTCCTCTCCCCCGCTGAAAAAGCGACAGCTTCTCTCGGAAGCTTCGCTTTTTCTGAAGCTATGTCCCTCTAAGCGTACATTGTACGCTTAGAGTGACGTCATGTAAACAAAATCGAGATTGCCATCTTGTGGCCAAAAAGTGAAACTACAAGTAAAAGTTAAAAAACATTACAATACACAAATATTTCCCCAAATAAAACACTTATATCCCAACCTCCCAAAAATGCCCACATAAAATGTTTAATAAAAAAAAAAAAACAAAACATTACTATAAAAAAGAAAAAAAATTTACCTAAGGGTCTAAACTTTTTAAATATCTATGTAAAGATGAAATTTTTCTCTCTATTTTTTTTTTTTTTTGTATAAGCTTGTAAATAGTGATGAATGCAAAACGGAAAAAATGCTCTTTTATTTCCAAATAAAATATTGTCGCGATACATTGTGATAGGGACATAATTTAAACGGTGAAATAACCGTGACAAATGGGCAATTACAATACGTGGGTTTTAATTATGGAGGCATGTATTATTTTAAAACTATAATGGCCGGAAACTGAAAAATAATGAATTTTTTCATTTTTTTTCTTATTCTTACTGTTAAAATGCATTTACAGTAAGGTAGCTCTTAGCAAAATGTACCCCCCCAAAGAAAGCCTAATTGGTGGCGGAAAAAACAAGATATAGATCAGTTCATTGTGATAAGTAGTGATAAAGTTATAGGCTAATGAATGGAAGGTGAACATTGCTCGGATGCATAAAGTGAAAACGACTGAGAGCTTAAGTGGTTAAAGTCTGAAACACCTGATCTGCTGCATGCTTGTTCAGGGGCTATGGCTAATAGTATTAGAGGCAGAGGATCAGCAGGGCTGCCAGGCAACTGCTATTGCTTAAAAGTAAATAAACATGGCAACCTCCATATACCTCTCTCTTCAGTTCCCCTTTAAATAAAAAAAAATATATTCACATAAAAAAATGTTGACATAAAAAAATGTCAGAGGTACATTAAAACTGCAAATCTTTATTTAATGAACTTTGTAATGTTTAAACAACTTCAGCACTGGACAGTTAAAGTCTTGTTCGGATTGCTTTAACATCCTACAACTGGCTTTTTTTTCTCCTGAAACCCTCGTAAAGATCCATTAACTTTGTCAAACAAAAAAACCTTCACAATAATAATTTTGCCAAGAACATACCAAAGTCAATATTATGAAGAACTGAGGAGGTCAGTGGTCTAATAATGGCAAGTTCAATGTTCTTTTGTTCATTTATTTCCTTGGCTCTGTAGCTGCTTTTCTAATCATTACAAATGCAGATGTCTGCCAGTAGCCATTTTACTTTGGAATTTTCTGCCTGGCTCTACTATGTTTAACAGTATGCAGGAGCACTTGGGTGGAAAGTATTAAAATAGTGCAATGCAAATTGTCCAGGTTCACAAAATACTTTTGTTGGATTTTAGGATAATATACACAATGCAAAGTATTAACTTTGGCAGCTTTTTTCTTTGAATCCAGCATCACATGAACCAGCAATTGAATTTGATTTTCTTCCCAAAATGTTTGAAGTCTCTAAAGAGAAACAGCATAAACAGGCTTCCTCTTCATCCAGTCTATAGCTGAGCAATGACACCAGGATTGATGTGCAGAAATGTTGGGGTAACCCTTGACATCACTGTTTATGTATGGCGTATGACCAGGAGGGCGGCGGTGCCATATGAGTCCCAGATAAATCGTGGTGTAGTGGACAGTGTTTATACGGGAGCTGGTAAATGGGAAGCTAGTACATACTGACTCTTTTTATGGATGTTTAAAAGAAGAAGACAATGAAAGCAAATTAAGTTACAAAAAAAGAAGACTGAAGCACGCCTGAACTGAGAGGGATATGGAGGCTAACATATTTATTTCCTTTTAAACAATTGCCTGGCTGTCTTGCTGATCCCCTGTTTCTAATACTTTTAGGCATAGACCCTGAACAAGCATGCAGCAGATCAGGTGCTTCTGACTGGATTAGCCACATGTTTATTTCAGGTGTGTTATTCAGACACTACTGAAGCCAAATGGATCAGCAGAACTGCCAGACAACTGGTATTGTTGAAAAGGAAATAAATATGGCAGCCTCCATATTCCTCTCAGTGCAGGGGTACTTAATAAACTTTTATAAAACCCAGATGTTTTGTGAAGGACTTAATTTATGTCTATTTTGTTCTGCTTTTGCACCGCTGACGAATAAGTACTCTACGAGCATTTACAACTGACTTGCTGCCTGTAGGGAGAGGAGATAGAGCTCATATCCCACCTCCCTCTCATAATGCCATGATTCCCTTTTTCAGCAGATCAGAGCCACCAAATAGCTTAGAGTCCATCAACTCTCAGCCATCCATGCTTCCTCTCCAGTGCTGAAAGACATGTAACCTGATGTATCAGTGAAGAGGCTACTTGCCAATTGTTGTCTGGTATACCAAACTGGTTCCAAATATTGGGTCAAACCCACCACATTAAAATCTTTCTTTTGTGAAGGGTTTAATTTATCCAGATCAGAATACAGTGGTTTGCAAAAGTATTTGGCCCCCTTGAAGTTTTCCACATTTTGTCACATTACTGCCACAAACATGAATCAATTTTATTGGAATTCCACGTGAAAGACCAATACAAAGTGGTGAACATGTGAGAAGTGGAACGGAAATCATACATGATTCCAAACATTTTTTACAAATAAATAACTGCAAAGTGGGGTGTGCGTAATTATTCAGCCCCCTGAGTCAATACTTTGTAGAACCACCTTTTGCTGCAATTACAGCTGCCAGTCTTTTAGGGTATGTCTCTACCAGCTTTGCACATCTACAGACTGAAATCCTTGCCCATTCTTCTTCGCAAAACAGCTTCAGCTCAGTCAGATTAGATGGACAGCATTTGTGAACAGCAGTTTTCAGATCTTGCCACAGATTCTCGATTGGATTTAAATCTGGACTTTGACTGGGCCATTCTAACACATGGATATGTTTTGTTTTAAACCATTCCATTGTTGCCCTGGCTTTATGTTTAGGGCCGTTGTCTTACTGGAAGGTGAACCTCCGCTACAGTCTCAAGTCTTTTGCAGACTTCAAGATGTTTTCTTCCAAGATTGCCCTGTATTTGGCTCCATCCATCTTCCCATCAACTCTGACCAGCTTCCCTGTCCCTGCTGAAGAGAAGCACACCCAGAGCATGATGCTGCCACCACCATATTTGACAGTGGGGATGGTGTGTTCAGAGTGATGTGCAGTGTTAGTTTTCCACCACACATAGCATTTTGCATTTTGGCCAAAAAGTTCAATTTTGGTCTCATCTGACCAGAGCACCTTCTTCCACATGTTTGCTGTGTCCCCCACATGGCTTGTGGCAAACTGCAAATGGGGCTTCTTATGCTTTTCTGTTAACAATGGCTTTCTTCTTGCCACTCTTCCATAAAGGCCAACTTTGTGCAGTGCATGACTAATAGTTGTCCTATGGACAGATTCCCCCACCTGAGCTGTAGCTCTCTGCAGCTCGTCCAGAGTCACCATGGGCCTCTTGACTGCATTTCTGATCAGCGCTCTTCTTGTTCGGCCTGTGAGGTTAGGTGGAAGGCCTTGTCTTGGTAGGTTTACAGTTGTGCCATACTCCTTCCATTTCTGGATGATCGCTTGAACAGTGCTCCGTGGGATGCTCAAGGCTTTGGAAATCTTTTTGTAGCCTAAGCCTGCGTTAAATTTCTCAATAACTTTATCCCTGATCTGTCTGGTGTGTTCTTTGGACTTCATGGTGTTGTTGCTCCCAATATTCTCTTAGACAACCTCTGAGGCCGTCACAGAGCAGCTGTATTTGTACTGACATTAGATTACACACAGGGGCACTCTATTTACTCATTAGCACTCATCAGGCAATGTCTATGGGCAACTGACTGCACTCAGACCAAAGGGGCTGAATAATTACGCACACCCCACTTTGCAGTTATTTATTTGTAAAAAATGTTTGGAATCATGTATGGTTTTCATTCCACTTCTCACATGTACACCACTTTGTATTGGTCTTTCACATGGAATTCCAATAAAATTGATTCATGTTTGTGGCAGTAATGTGACAAAATGTGGAAAACTTCAAGGGGGCCGAATACTTTTGCAAACCACTGCATATCCAAACAAAGCAATTCAGTACTTTCAGCTAGTCACCCTTTTTTTATTCCTCCTCATGGATAGCTTTATCAGTTCAAATGAGTGAAAGAGTACACGTAATTCACTTACCTCAGCCAACAGTCTAGCTGATTGACAGTATATTGGCAGAAATAGATTATTTAGGTGCCTGGCTGAGTACCTGTACTGCAAAGCAAGGAGAAACACCTAAAAAAAATGTCTCCCATTATAGCTAGTCTGTATGTGAAGGGAGTAGGAAGGGGAGCTCTGAACACATTAAAGGGAGTGACAGTCACTTGTTCAGGTATGTGGATGACACATGAATCAAAATCAAAGCATGCTAAGTACACCCTATTAGTAAAAAATACCTACACGCTCGCGCACGCACACACACTCAGAGAATGAGGAATACAGTCACTTTAGAGAAGCTTTAAAGGGAACCTGAAGTGAAAGGGACACGAAGACTGTGATCTTCATTTCATTATAAACAATGCAAGTTTCCTGGTTTTAGTCATTTTAGTTATTTTTGAGTCACACGCATGCATCAGTCATGCAGCCTGTGGAGTCAGACCCTATAAACTCAGTGGCCCCTCAGCTTTGCAAGCCTCCCCTCCATCTTTATGCTGTACCCCCTGTCACAGGAGCCCTAGTGGCTGACCGCACTTAGCCCTTTAAACGGTGCCAGCGCACAGATCGTGCGAACTCTGGTCGCAGTCAATGCGCAGGAACCATTAAGAATTAGCCGCAGACAACTCAGAAGGGAGCCTGTGAGACACGGGTGATTACAACTTCACCCACTGGTTCAGAGTAAACTGCCACCACCGCGGTTACCATGGGACCGTGGAGCCCACTAACTGACTGACTAGTCCTGCAAATAAAACGGTTAAACACACGGTATTCTGTCTAGCCAACAACAAACAAACAGTAGCGTATCTTCAGAGACCCGGGATCAGTTCTGTGTGTGCTGATAAGCAGGGTAGCGGACAGTGAATGACTTGGAGAAAGTCGTTTATTCACGCAATATAAATAATTAATATATACAGACAATTATTAAAATCACAATTATTAAAACAGTAATAGCCAGTATAAAAAAATAAAAGAAGGGAGAAAAATACTTAGTTCCTGGAAAGATGTCCTTTTTGTGGGAAAATCAGAGTTCTGGGTTTCAATCTGAGTTCGGAGTTCAGACCAGGTGGATGCCAGCATATCCTCAAGCTGGCACCTGATGAGTTCCAGATGTTTCAGTGTGGAGGACACTGAGTTTGGCTCCTCTGCCATTCTTATGCCCCTGATTCAGTAGGAGGGAGTGAGGGCGGGCCCACACCCCCCCTTAGAACATGAGATGAGTCCTCCCCTTGTCCTGGGGCCAGAAATCATGCCTTAACCATATATGGGCTCTATCTCACAGAACCGTACAGGTCAGGGCAGATTTATTAATATTTTCAGGTCTGCCTCGATGTACCCAGCAGCCTGATACCAAACATGAGGGGTGGGACCCTTGTGGTATCAGCAGGGCACTTCCGAACTGCCTAACTGGCAGTCTTTCCCTCAGGATGGTCTGAAATTCCTTCAGAACCAGCGCCAGATAGGGTCAAGCCTGCTCTGTTAGTTTGGAGGGTCTGCCAGCCTGGCAACACAGAAAATATGATACATATAGCAGTTTATGGAATATGAGAGACCCCTGGGATTTATACCAGGTCATTCCCAGGCAAAGGCTCTTTGAAGTTGGCAGCAGCAAGCCACATGTCGGCTCCCTGCTGGGAAAAGGAGTCGGAGTGTCTGAGTTTCCTCACTCTAGATTGGTTCTGTCATGGTGCTTGTCACCTTATACCTGATGGATGGGCCATCAGCACAGCTTGAAGCCAGGGACTCTCTGGGCCCAGGCTCATTAGCATATCAAAAGAGCCATCCAGCCTTTAGGATGGTGCTCTCTCTCTTTGCTAAGAAAAGGACTTCAGCTGCCCCTACACACTCAACCCAGATTGTATCGATTTGAAGCGCAATCGATGCAGGGAATCGAGTGCGATCGCTTTTTCTTCACGGGCGGTTCCAGGACGCGCCTGCGGCCCCGCAACCGTCCGTGACAGCCCTCCCTGGGGAGAAAGCAGATAGACATGCATCAGCAAGATGTGTGTCGTTGCCGCTAACCTGCGAGATCTGATCTAGTTCCCCGTTGGCGTTCTGGGGTCGGCTGCCCGCTGCGTGTCGGCCAACCTGGCTGACGGGTCTCGGGTTGCCGGTGCGGCGGGTAAACCTATTGGAGCCTGTGGCTCGGTTCCCCTGGACCGGTCGCGGTCTGCTACCCTCAGGGTTGACCCAACATGGACCGTTCTGGACAGGGCGTTTGCGCCACTGCAGTCGGACGTAGTGTCTGCCGGGACGGCTGACAACGGGCAGTGGGTTGGTTAGGTCAACAGCCAGCCCACGCAGGGTTCCCCTGCTAAGTGGCTGTGGACCTAAGGGAACCCCGCGGGAATCCCTGGACCTTCCCAGCTCCTGACAGACGGCACATGCTCTGCAGTAGTTTGCTACATCCTTGTTCATCCGGGGCCAATAAAACTGTTTCCGAATACCGGCAAGTGTCTTGTGGACCCCTGAGTGCCCTGTCAGAGGATTACCATGTGCGGATTTCAGCACATGTCCCCTGAACGCACTCGGGACCACAAGCCATTTGGTATTCGCGTGGGATCTACCTGTAGGGGGCTGCACAGACTCACTGTACAGTCTCCCACCTTCCCAGTACACCTTGAAAGCGGCTCGGTCTGCGAGGGGCTCAGCGGCTTGCTGCCTGAGCACCTCCAGGCTTGGGTCACTTTGTAGTGCGGCTGAGAATACGGCGCTGTCAGTTTCAGCCAACTGGCTCATGTCACACGAGGGCAGCGGCTGAAAGGTCTCATCCCTGCGGTCAGAGGAGGGGGAGGAGTCCGGAACCCCCTCCACCTGTTCTGAGCTCGGGTTCTGAGCAGTGCAGCTGCGCGGTACTGCTAGCACAGGTACACTGTCAGAATGGCACAGACGGACATTACTCAAATCATCATTGCATGCAGTAATGACATTGACAGGTATAGACATTTTTTCATTACAGACAGGTTGTACAGTAAACTCAGGTACAGTTACAGCATCATCACAACAGACAGTCTGTACATCAAACTCAGGTGCCTTTGAAGCAGGCACTGTTGAACCGGGTACCCTTGAACTGGGCACATTCAACCCACCTCCCCCTGGTGCTCCCCCAAGTGTATAAAGTACCTGGTGGTGGGTGGAGAGTCCGTCTCCTTCCGTGAGCGACAAGGCGGTCATGGCAGGTTCATAGTAGGACACAAGCTTGCCCAAATCAGTCCCCAGCAACACAGGGACTGGGAGATCCTTCATAACCCCAACAACCCTTTCTTGGATTCCAACCCCCCAATCCATCTTCACCCTCGCGTGGGCTATGTGAAAAAGGGTGCCCTCTACTCCAGTAAGGGCAAGGGATCGGCTGGAGCTGATGCTCTCCTTTGGCACAAGGTGTGAGTGAACTAACGTGATGTCAGCTCCGGTGTCTCGAAATCCGGTGACAACTTTGCCGTTCACTCTAACAAGTTGCTGCTGGTCGGTTCGGTCGCGGATTTCCTTTCCGCGGGCAAACAGGACAAAATCTGATGATCCAGGCTGTGGTTCGCTGGCGGGTTGCCTCTGCTGTGGGTGAGGTGCAGGTGATGCAGATGATCCAGGTGCTGGTGGTGTCTGTCTCCGCTCCGGACAGTCGAATTTCATGTGTCCGGGCTGGCGGCAGTAGTGACAGGTGACCTCTCCAGGCGCTGCAGGCCTGGGTGCAGCAGCTGCGCTGGGTGGCCTCTGTAGCGGACGGCTCACAGGGGCAGGAGAGTCTGCCAGAGTATTGGGCTGACCTCCTCTCCAGCTGGATGGGACAGTTCTGCGGGTATCAGCCACCCGGGTAGTTGCAAAAGTCTCAGCAAGGTCTGCAGCGACAGTGGCTGAAGCCGGCCTGCGTTCTAACACAAACTGTCGTACATCAGCAGGGCAAATGTTCAGAAATTGTTCGAGGACTATCAAGTCCTCCAGGACGCCATAAGACCCCTTGGTGAGGCCCAGAGTCCACTGGCGGAGTGTGGTAAGCAAGCTGCTGACCACATCTCGGTACGAATCAGAAGACTTTTTCTGCCAGGCCCTGAACTTCTTCCGATAGGCTTCTGGCGTCAGCTGGTACTTAGTAATGATAGCGTCTTTTATAGCAGCATAATCATTATCCTTCTCCGCAGGCAATTCTGCGAAGGCATCAAGCGCTTTGTAGCGCAGCAAAGGTGTCAGATGTCTGGCCCACTGGTCTTGGGGCAAACGATACTGACGGCATGCTTTTTCAAAAGACCGCAAAAACAAGTCAATGTCTGTGTCTTTCTCAATATTAGCAAATTTAAATTTTGCACTTACGGGTGCTGCAGCTCCTTCAGCAGGGAGACTGGGCGGTGAACTCCGGCTGGCCTGTTGCACTTTTGCCATGTTTAGCTCATGCTGTCGTTGGCGCTCCCGTTCTCGCTCAGTGGCATCCCTCTCCGCGTGGCGTTCAGCAGCAGCAGCAGCAGCAGCTTGCCGCTCCCGTTCCTCCCGCATTTGGCGCTCTGTCCGCGCTTCTGCAGATTGGCGCTCCTCACGCATGTACTGCAGGTACTTGTCCAGGTCAGTGTCCATCAGCTTTTGTAATGCCTGCTGCATTAGCGGATCAGTACAAACGGACAGTCCAGTACTGGCCGGTTCCAGGCGAGTACTTTCAGAAACTCTGGGATTGGGGTCCATACTGACAGTCTCTGGCGTAACTGTTGCAACAGGGCCCGCAGGATGCTCAACCTCCGTATGCGCAGAATCTTCAGTCTCTGGTTCCCCTTGACTTGGGTCAGATGGGCTGGTATCCACTTCAGCGGACACCCCCGGCTCCCGCAGTTGCTGGGTATCCCATCTGGACAAGTCTGCTATCAGGTCCTGTTGTTTCCTGCGGCCGACGTCAATGCCTCTCGCTTGGCAAAGATTTTGCAGGCCTGACAGGCACATGTTCTGGTAGTTCCCGGACATTTCCATGCCAAATAAAATCAAACTTTTGGGGAGGGGTACTGGCTACACAGTCTCTCTGTATATATAAAAAATATATTGCCTTCCAGCTACACCAACGAATTAGTTCGTTTCTCGATAGCGCTAGCGCTATCGTAGATACTTTCAGCACAACACAGGTCCCAACCGCTGCCTAACACTGTCACAGGAGCCCTAGTGGCTGACCGCACTTAGCCCTTTAAACGGTGCCAGCGCACAGATCGTGCGAACTCTGGTCGCAGTCAATGCGCAGGAACCGTTAAGAATTAGCCGCAGACAACTCAGAAGGGAGCCTGTGAGACACGGGTGATTACAACTTCACCCACTGGTTCAGAGTAAACTGCCACCACCGCGGTTACCATGGGACCATGGAGCCCATTAACTGACTGACTAGTCCTGCGAATAAAACGGTTAAACACACGGTATTCTGTCTAGCCAACAACAAACAAACAGTAGCGTATATTCAGAGACCCGGGATCAGTTCTGTGTGTGCTGATAAGCAGGGTAGCGGACAGTGAATGACTTGGAGAAAGTCGTTTATTCACGCAATATAAATAATTAATATATACAGACAATTATTAAAATCACAATTATTAAAACAGTAATAGCCAGTATAAAAAAAATAAAAGAAGGGAGAAAAATACTTAGTTCCTGGAAAGATGTCCTTTTTGTGGGAAAATCAGAGTTCTGGGTTTCAATCTGAGTTCAGAGTTCAGACCAGGTGGATGCCAGCATATCCTCAAGCTGGCACCTGATGAGTTCCAGATGTTTCAGTGTGGAGGATACTGAGTTTGGCTCCTCTGCCATTCTTATGCCCCTGATTCAGTAGGAGGGAGTGAGGGCGGGCCCACACCCCCCCTTAGAACATGAGATGAGTCCTCCCCTTGTCCTGGGGCCAGAAATCATGCCTTAACCATATATGGGCTCTATCTCACAGAACCGTACAGGTCAGGGCAGATTTATTAATATTTTCAGGTCTGCCTCGATGTACCCAGCAGCCTGATACCAAACATGAGGGGTGGGACCCTTGTGGTATCAGCAGGGCACTTCCGAACTGCCTAACTGGCAGTCTTTCCCTCAGGATGGTCTGAAATTCCTTCATAACCAGCGCCAGATAGGGTCAAGCCTGCTCTGTTAGTTTGGAGGGTCTGCCAGCCTGGCAACACAGAAAATATGATACATATAGCAGTTTATGGAATATGAGAGACCCCTGGGATTTATACCAGGTCATTCCCAGGCAAAGGCTCTTTGAAGTTGGCAGCAGCAAGCCACATGTCGGCTCCCTGCTGGGAAAAGGAGTCGGAGTGTCTGAGTTTCCTCACTCTAGATTGGTTCTGTCATGGTGCTTGTCACCTTATACCTGATGGATGGGCCATCAGCACAGCTTGAAGCCAGGGACTCTCTGGGCCCAGGCTCATTAGCATATCAAAAGAGCCATCCAGCCTTTAGGATGGTGCTCTCTCTCTCTGCTAAGAAAAGGACTTCAGCTGCCCCTACACACTCAACCCAGATTGTATCGATTTGAAGCGCAATCGATGCAGGGAATCGAGTGCGATCGCTTTTTCTTCACGGGCGGTTCCAGGACGCGCCTGCGGCCCCGCAACCGTCCGTGACACCCCCTTTCAAAGCTCAGTCATAACAAGGGTGCATGGTCTTTCTGCACTTTGATAGCACTCCCGAATGACTGTGCAAAGCAATCAGGAGCTTTGTGGGCATGCACAGTTCAGAAACATTTCTAACCATGCATGCCCATCACTGCTGCTCACACCTTGGTAAAAAAAAGTAACATGGGTCATTTTGAAGGAGCATTTAATAATTGTAAAAGAAGAGAAGCAGTGTTACAAAAAAGAAAATCAGAACAATTACAGAGGGAAAGACAAATTACAGATGAAAATGTCTGATGAAAATATCTGCTCTTTTAGGGTAATAGCTAAGCAGTCATACCTGTTTACATAGGGGTTTTATATCCCCCCCCCCCCCCCATTATTAAACGGAATAAGTATCTGAATACAGTTTGTGATTTTCATATATTGTGCATCTGTTTTTATTTTAAATCATGTGATTTAAAACCAAGACATGAAGCCTGATTTATAAAACTTAGCGATTGCAGGTTTCCTATTAACCCCTTAACTATGCAGGTTGGGTGACCAGGAGGCTTACATCAAAAAAGGGCGTGGGGAAATGTGGGCACCAGTAGAAGTTGCGCTTAGAATATCAGCAATACTGCTCGATAATATTAGAATATCTGTCATTTTTACCAATATTCTATTATTGCTTTACCTAACCTTCCACTCACACTAACCCTCCCTCTGTCTACTCCTAACACTAACATACCACTATCTAAACCTAACAGTAACTCCCCTTACCTACTTCTAGCACTATCTGAGCCTAAATATGCTAACCCACTTCTATATAAGCCTGACATTAACCTACTTATAATTAGATCATACAACTAGCTCTTAGTGGTGACTATACTGTAAGCAGCGTGTTGCAAAAGGCAGTTCCCTTAAACCCTTAAGGGTATATACAATAGCACAATTCAAAACAGCAACTCACGCTAAAATGTCAATCTCTTTATTTATTTCTTTAACTTAAAGAAGACCATGCGACAATATGGGTGCATAGGAACGTTGTGCAAATATTGTGCATTTTATATGAACACTGTATATTTTATATGAACACTGTATATTTTTATTTTTATTATTCCTTTTTTATATATATTTTCAGAAGGGCCCTTCTATGAGAGGTTTATGAAAGGTTGTGCGTGTGGAGTGAAAGTGGTTTTGAAGTTTACTGGAGTTAATTTGAGGTATAACTTTATGTGTTGGGGATTCGTTCTGAATTGAAATAAATAAAGAGATTGACATTTTAGCGCGAGTTGCTGTTTTGAATTGTAACATTAACCTACCCCTACCTACTCCTAACATCAACTCGTTAACTTACCCAAGCTGCCGCCATCTACAACTCAATCTCCACCACTTTTTGTTCCACTGTCGCCCCTTTGGCACTTCAGCCAACACTCATCTCCTCACACGCCCAAATTGTCCCATGGTTGCAATTAGTATTGTGGTCAATTTAGGGACCAAGTTTCCTAGCAGCCACAGGTGCCCATAGTTCCCTCATCAGACAAGGAAGCTGTAGGCCAAGAGCATAGGATTCTACCTTTGGCTACTACTAATACATATGGCCTTTAACACTGTAAACATTGTGTGCCCCCTTGCAAAA